>NC_143028.1:0-45000 GCF_057628025.1 Oncorhynchus mykiss
TCCGGCCCGCGAGACAAAATAAATACATTTATATATAAATATATATATTTTAAATTGTATCCCTTTTTTCTCCCCAATTTTGTGGAATCCAAATGGTAGTTACAGTCTTGTCTCATCGCTGCAACTACCGTACAGCCTCGGGAGAGGCGAAGGTCAAGAGCTGTGCGTCCTCCGAAACACAACCCAACCAAGCCGCACTGCTTCTTGACACAATGCCCTCTTAACCCGGAAGCCAGCCGCACCAACGTGTCGGTGGAAACACCGTACACCTGGCGACCGTGTCAGCGTGCACTGCACCCGGCCCGCCACAGGAGGCGCTAGAGCGCGATGAGACAAGGACATCTCGGTCTGCCAAACCCTCCCTGACCCGGACGACACTGAGACAATTGTGCGCCGCTTCATGGGTCTCCCAGTCACGGTCAGCTGTGACACAGCCTGGGATTGAACCCAGGTATGTAGACCGCTGCACCTCTCGGGAGGCCCCCGCAAATTGACTTTAACAAACAATTGATCCCATCCAAAAATGTGTCCCTCGAGCCAAAAATCCCGATGTGGCTCTCAAGCCAAAAAGTTTGCCCACCCCTGATTAGCCCCTCCTGTAATCTAATGAGAGGAAGAGACTGGCTATTTTACTTGCTTTATTGTGTTAATTTACAATGAGATGAATACTGATACATATCTCTACCACGGCATCTAAAACATGCCCTCTCTCTCTCTCTCTCTCTCTCTCTCTCTCTCTCCCCAACTCTCTCTCTCTCCCCAACTCTCTCTCTCTCTATCTCTCTCTCTCCCTCCCTCTCTCTCTCCCTCCCTCTCCCTCCCTCTCCCTCCCTCTCCCTCTCTCTCTCTCTCTCCCTCCCTCTCTCTCCTCTCCCTCTCTCTCTCTCTCTCTCTCTCTCTCTCCTCCCTCTCTCCCTCTCCCTCTCTCTCCCTCTCTCTCTCTCTCTCTCCCTCCCTCTCTCTCCCTCTCTCTCTCCCTCCCTCCCTCCCTCTTTCTCTCTCTCTCTCTCTCTCTCTCTCTCTCTCTCTCCCTCCCTCCCTCCCTCTCTCTCCCTCTCTCCCTCTCTCCCTCCCTCTCTCTCTCTCTCTCTCTCTCTCCGTCCCTCCAATCTACTCACACATCTCGTCAACATCTTCACGAACATCATTCAACAATTTACCCCTCAATCTACTGTAGGATGTCCATCAAAATAATAATATTTGATTTGTGTGGTTACATTTCATTTGGATTATTGTCGGACAAGTAAATGTGTTACCAGACATAAACTAAGCTATCTGTCTGTCTCCTCTTCTAGACCACGGAACATTCCTACATCGCTGCAAAAAACCTGACAAAGCTGTGATGAGACAGACCAGATAAGCTACAGACCAGTACCACATTACTGGGCTGTGTCCTAAACGGGCTTTAACGGCTCCCTGTCTGTCTCTGTGCTCTTCACTGGCTATGAAGACAGGAAGGAAACCTCTGTTTTGGAGTATTGGGACGTACCAAACCTCCTCTTTACCAAGATTGGGGTCAATTCCATTTCAATTCCAATCATTTTCAGAAAGTAAACCAAAACTCCAATTCCTCATTGAAAAGTATTGGAGGTCATTGGAATTGTACTTCCTGAATTGACTGGAATTGAAATGGAATTGAGCCCAACTGTAGCTAGCTATGGGGGTTCATACTTCCATGGAGATACATTGTAGTGGCATTGGTGTCCTGTGGGTCACTGGGTCTCTTCCTCGCCTTCACATGCCAAGCTACCAGTGTTGGTCATCCCAGTCTGTCTCTACCTACCAGTGTTGGTCATCCCAGTCTGTCTCTACCTACCAGTGTTGGTCATCCCAGTCTGTCTGCCTACCAGTGTTGGTCATCCCAGTCTGTCTCTACCTACCAGTGTTGGTCATTCCAGTCTGTTTCTACCTACCAGTGTTGGTCATCCCAGTCTGTCTCTACCTACCAGTGTTGGTCATCCCAGTCTGTCTCTACCTACCAGTGTTGGTCATCCCAGTCTGTCTCTGCCTACCAGTGTTGGTCATCCCAGTCTGTCTCTACCTACCAGTCTTGGTCATCCCAGTCTGTCCCTACCTACCAGTGTTGGTCATCCCAGTCTGTCTCTACCTACCAGTGTTGGTCATCCCAGTCTGTCTCTACCTACCAGTGTTGGTCATCCCAGTCTGTCTCTACCTACCAGTGTTGGTCATCCCAGTCTCTCTGCCTACCAGTGTTGGTCATCCCAGTCTCTCTGCCTACCAGTGTTGGTCATCCCAGTCCCTCTGCCTACCAGTGTTGGTCATCCCAGTCTGTCTCTGCCTACCAGTGTTGGTCATCCCAGTCTCTCTGCCTACCAGTGTTGGTCATCCCAGTCTCTCTGCCTACCAGTGTTGGTCATCCCAATCCCTCTGCCTACCAGTGTTGGTCATCCCAGTCTGTCTCTACCTACCAGTGTTGGTCATCCCAGTCTGTCTGCCTACCAGTGTTGGTCATCCCAGTCTGTCTCTGCCAACCAGTGAGAAGACAAGTCTGTTTTCCAGTCAGACTCATCCTAATCTCTTGTGGACAGACTACATAACATAAATGGTAGCTGGCACCAGATTTTCCTTCTGGGTTTGCCGAGCTTAGCCTCATCCTTATCCCTAAGGCCTTCTAAGTAATACTTGGTCGGTAACAGTGCTTCAGTGAGTCCTTGTCCCAGGGTTTGAGGACAGATAGAGTGATCTGATTGGTCAGTCTGTTATCTGTTAGTCTCTGACTGAAGAGGCAGTACAGAGCAGGGTACAGGGTACTGTGAAATCATCCATCCACCCCAGCACTGAGCCTCTGCCTGCTTCCACAGGAAATACTGTATGCTGACGTGTGTGTGTGTGTGTGTGTGCATCTCTCTGTGTCTACCTGTCTCTCTAGCGAGCATTAGCATTATACAGTATAGGATATGTATGACAGCCAGCGACTACAGGGGGGGAGGGAGGGGGGGTCACAGTGGTACAGTCCAGCAGGGTCAGTAGTAGTCTTCATAGTTCTTAGGGTTGAGGCAGTAGAGGATCCCCCCGCCGAAGGAGAAAATGGTAGCGCCCCAGGCCAGGCCGTAACCCCAGTTGAACTCGTGGTATATGCTCATGCTGATGGTCTCAGTGAACTTGATGGGGTAGAGGACCAGACTGCAGCCCTGCAACACCACTGGAGCAGAGGGAAACAGAGGACATCTCATACACATACTGTCTATTGAAGAGGGAGAGATACATGCATATTACGTATGAATTAACCGTCTAACAAGGAATATGATATCAGAAGATAGAGACAAATAATTGTGTGTGTGTGCCAGGCCATTTAAGATCTTGAATACAAGACATGCGTCAGTGTACTGCACAAGATGTTCCCAACTCAGGGGCTCATGCTTTATGAGGATGTAACAGTGATGATGGCTATTGGGCTTCCTATCAAGCACTTTGAGAGCCTGTTTGTTGATAGGAATTGTACATTGTACAGCAATGTTGTTGTGTGTGTGTGTGAGTGTGTGTGTGTTCACCTGCAGCGAACAGCATGACAGCGACAGGTCTGTTGAAGCGTCTCCGAGAGCCGATACACACTGACACCAGGACCACCAGGAAGGAGAGCAGGACCAGAGCAGCTCCACCTAGCAACAAGGACAGGGTGGCGATCTGCCAGTCTAGAAGAGAGAGAATACATATATAGTTAAGGAAAGAGGTAGAGGAGGGAAAGGAGAGGGGAGGAGCATACGAGAGATAAGGAGGGAGAAAGGGTTGGGAGACAGAGGGAAGGAGAGATAGAGGACAGAGAGGGAAGGAGAGATAGAGGACAGAGAGGGAATGAGATATAGAGGACAGAGAGGGAAGGAGAGATAGAGGACAGAGAGGGAAGGAGAGATAGAGAACAGAGAGGGAAGGAGAGATAGAGGACAGAGAGGGAAGGAGAGATAGAGGACAGAGAGGGAAGGAGAGATAGAGGACAGAGAGGGAAGGAGAGATAGAGGACAGAGAGGGAAGGAGAGATAGAGGACAGAGAGGGGAGGAGAGATAGAGGACAGAGATGGAAGGAGAGATAGAGGACAGAGAGGGAAGGAGAGATAGAGGACAGAGAGGGAAGGAGAGATAGAGGACAGAGAGGGAATGAGATATAGAGGACAGAGAGGGAAGGAGAGATAGAGGACAGAGAGGGAAGGAGAGATAGAGAACAGAGAGGGAAGGAGAGATAGAGGACAGAGAGGGAAGGAGAGATAGAGGACAGAGAGGGAAGGAGAGATAGAGGACAGAGAGGGAAGGAGAGAGAGGACAGAGAGGGAAGGAGAGATAGAGGACAGAGAGGGAAGGAGAGATAGAGGACAGAGAGGGAAGGAGAGATAGAGGACAGAGAGGGAAGGAGAGATAGAGAACAGAGAGGGAAGGAGAGATAGAGGACAGAGAGGGAAGGAGAGATAGAGGACAGAGAGGGAAGGAGAGAGAGGACAGAGAGGGAAGGAGAGATAGAGGACAGAGAGGGAAGGAGAGAGAGGACAGAGAGGAGGGGATATCAGGTGGTATAAACAAGAGGGAGCAAACAGCAAGTTGTCGGAGGGAAATGGAGCGAGGGGGGAGAGAGGGGGGAGAGAGAGGGAGAGAGGGAACAGCAAGAGAGAGAGAAAGGGGGGGAGAGAGAGGGGAGAGAGGGAACAGCAAGAGAGAGAGAAAGGGAGAGAGGGGGGAGAGAGGAGGGAGAGAGAGAGAGAGGGGGAGGGAGAGAGGGGGAGACAGAGAAAGACGGGGAGGGAGAGAGCGAATGAGGGGGAGGGGGAGAGAGAAAGAGGGGGAGAGAAAGAGGGTGAGGGGGAGAGAGGGGGGAGAGAGAGAGAGAGAGAGAGAGAGAGAGAGAGAGAGAGAGAAAGGGGGGGGGAAAGAGGGGGAGAGAGAGAGAAAGAGGGGGAGAGAGAGAGAAAGAGGGGGAGAGAGAGAGAAAGAGGGGGAGAGAGAGAGAAATGGGGAGAGAGAGAGAAAGAGGGGGAGAGAGAGAGAAAGGGGGGGAGAGAGAGAGAAAGAGGGGGAGAGAGAGAGAAAGGGGGGGTCAGATAGAGACGCTGACCCGCATCTCACTGACACACATCGTTGACTAAAGAGCATTGTTGGCATGTTATCAAAATCAATCTGCCATCATCTCAACCAACCCCACTAACAACATACAGGCAAGGCAACATCTACAACCCCACCAACAGCCACAACCCCACCCACAACCCCAACCCCACCCACAACAGCAACCCCACCAACAACTACAACCCCACCCACAACTACAACCCCAACAACAACTACAACCCCAACCCCACCCACAACCCCAACCCCACCCACAACAGCAACCCCACCAACAACTACAACCCCACCCACAACTACAACCCCAACAACAACTACAACCCCAACCCCACCCACAACAGCAACCCCACCCACAACCCCAACCCCACCCACAACAGCAACCCCACCAACAACTACAACCCCACCCACAACTACAACCCCAACAACAACTACAACCCCAACCCCACCCACAACAGCAACCCCACCAACAACTACAACCCCACCCACAACTACAACCCCAACCCCAACCCCACCCACAACAGCAACCCCACCAACAACTACATTCCCACCCACAACCCCATCTACAAACACACCAACAACTACAACCCCACCTACAACCCCCACCCCACCAACCACAACCCCACCCCCACCCTCACCTCCACTCACAACCTCACCCACAACCCCAACCCAACCCACCACACCACCCCCACAAAATAAATAGAAGAAGGGACTAGAAAAGTCAGTCAGTAATAAATGTTGGTTTAGTGAGGGGTCCAGCAGCAGCTGTGTACAGTAGTTATGGTAGACACTGTGGTCAGATAAGGACAGGAAATAGAGACGATCAATCTGTTACAAACAGCTGGCTGGGTTATCTCCTGGCCAATCATGGTGACTGGCTAGATTCTGTGAAGAGGAGGATGGAGAGGAGGCTGGAGGAGAGGAGAGGAGGATGGGGGAGGGGAGGATGGGGGAGAGGAGGATGGGGAGAGGAGAGGAGGATGGGGGAGAGGAGGCTGGAGGAGAGGAGGGGAGGATGGGGGAGAGGAGGATGGGGAAGAGGAGGCTGGAGGAGAGGAGGGGAGGATGGGGGAGAGGAGGATGGGGAGAGGAGGCTGGAGGAGAGGAGGATGGGGAAGAGGAGGATGGGGAAGAGGAGAGAGGAGGAGGATGGGGGAAAGGAGAGGGGAGGAGGATGGAGGACAGGAGAGGAGAAAGGAGGAGAGGAGAGAAGAAAGGAGGAGAAAGGAGGAGAGGAGAAAGGAGGAGAAAGGAGGAGAAAGGAGGAGAAAGGAGGAGAGGAGAAAGGAGGAGAAGACACTTAAAGATCTACAGGAGGAAAGCATGTACAGTTGTTCCAGCGATGTGAGTGAAAAACAACAAGAACTCAGGACATCATGATGAAACCTGAAGAAACAACAAGTGTTGTGGGTGTCTACCTTCCCTGCCCAGGAGATCCCCTCTTCTCAGTCAGACTGGTTTACACCAGATAAAGAGGGCCATTTCCCACACTAACTGTACCCTGTCCGTATGCATTAACCAGAGGCTGGATCCAAAATGGCACACTATTCCCTTTATAGTGCACTACTTTTTACCAGGGCCCATAGGGTATCCCATAGGACCCTGGTCAAAGGTGTGCCATTTGGGATGCCCTCAGAGAGGAGTAGCCTAACGTTGGAGGGGGTTATGTTTCATTCATGTTTCAGCTGTAGTCACAGTGTTCTCACTGTCACTGCTCTCAGCCAATCAGAAGACACAGCCAGCGAGTCAGCCTGGTTATAAAGAGGACCACGTGGTTGTGTTATGATCAGACCGTATGGTCAGTTGAGGAGTGAACCACGGTCACTGCTCTCAGCCAATCAGAAGACACAGCCAGGGAGTCAGCCTGGTTATAAAGAGGACCACGTGGTTGTGTTATGATCAGACCGTATGGTCAGTTGAGGAGTGAACCACGGTCACTGCTCTCAGCCTATCAGAAGACACAGCCAGCGAGTCAGCCTGGTTATAAAGAGGACCACGTGGTTGTGTTATGGTTGGACCGTATGGTCAGTTGAGGAGTGAACCACGGTCACTGCTCTCAGCCTATCAGAAGACATGGTTATTTCCAGAACCGGGGCTGAGGGAGTCATGCTGGTTAGATGGACTGTGTTTGTGTAGTGGTCCGACTGTATGGTCAGAGAGGGAGTGGACCAGTGGCAGGCAAGGACACTAGGTAGGGAGAATGGTTACAAGAGGGGGAGGGGGTGAGAGGGAGTGGACCAGTAGTGGACAAGGACACTAGGCAGGGAGAATGGTTACAAGAGGGGGAGGGGGAGAGACCACTGAGGTCTTCATGTAGTTGGTTGGTACCAAGAACTACAGACAGTAACATGTGTTTTGGTTCCACTTTAAAGAACTACAGACACTACATGTGTAGTGGTTCCACTTTAAAGAACTACAGACAGTAACATGTGTAGTGGTTCCACTTTAAAGAACTACAGACAGTAACATGTGTAGTGGTTCCACTTTAAAGAACTACAGACAGTAACATGAACAAAACCATTTAGACGATGGACTCAAAATGACTCTGAAGAGCCATGAAAGAAGCTCACTGAGATTCTTATTTTCAATGACAGTCTAGGAACAGTGGGTTAACTGGTCTAGGAACAGTGGGTTAACTGCCTGTTCAGGGGCAGAATGACAGATTTGTACCTTGTCAGCTCGGGGATTTGAACTTGCAACCTTTCAGCTGCTAGTCCAACGCTCTAACCACTAGGCTACCCCTTTCACACCTCAGTGGGACTTATTTAAAGGAAGGAATGTGTAGCTGCATGTGACTGCCTGGATTAGAGGCCTGGACATGTTTCTCATCACTCAGTTTAGTTATTAGAGGTTCTGACTGGTCACTTCTTACAGGGATTCACCTTTCACTGCAGTGGGCTAAACCAGGGTCACACAGAGTGGTTCTTGGTCGTCTTAAACTAATCTACTTTGTAACAACAGTATCCACCTCACACACATGGTTATGGGTTTAACAACAGAAGACACCTCACACACATGGTTATGGGCTTAACAAAAGAAGACACCTCTATCATGTCAGATATAGAGTTGAAAATGTCTTACATTTTGATTTTGCATCCCAACATTACACTTTATATACATTTGACATGAAAAAAAGTGTATTAATTATGAAATTATGAATAACATTCCCCCCATGAGGCCACTAGAGGGCGATTTGGTCATCTGACTACAGGAAAGGTATTAAAGATTATCCATACATTGCGTCTTAAATTGCCTGTAGTTTTGCACACATCCATGTGTGTGTGTGTGTGTGTGTGTGTGTGTGTGTGTGTGTGTGTGTGTGTGTGTGTGTGTGTGTGCAACATGCGTGTGTGTCCATGTGTGTGTGTGTCCAAACTGAAAAATTGGGCGTGCAAAATTATTCAGCCCCTTTACTTTTCAGTGCAGCAAACTCTCTCCAGAAGTTCAGTGAGGATCTCTGAATGATCCAATGTTGACCTAAATGACTAATGATGATAAATACAATCCACCTGTGTGTAATCAAGTCTCCGTATAAATGCACCTGCACTGTGATAGTCTCAGAGGTCCGTTAAAAGTGCAGAGAGCATTATGAAGAACAAGGAACACACCAGGCAGGTCCGAGATACTGTTGTGAAGAAGTTTAAAGCCGGATTTGGATACAAAAAGATTTCCCAAGCTTTAAACATCCCAAGGAGCACTGTGCAAGCGATAATATTGAAATGGAAGGAGTATCAGACCACTGCAAATCTACCAAGACCTGGCCGTCCCTCTAAACCTTCAGCTCATACAAGGAGAAGACTGATCAGAGATGCAGCCAAGAGGCCCATGATCACTCTGGATGAACTGCAGAGATCTACAGCTGAGGTGGGATACTCTGTCCATAGGACAACAATCAGTCGTATATTGCACAAATCTGGCCTTTATGGAAGAGTGGCAAGAAGAAAGCCATTTCTTAAAGATATCCATAAAAAGTGTTGTTTAAAGTTTGCCACAAGCCACCTGGGAGACACACCAAACATGTGGAAGAAGGTGCTCTGGTCAGATGAAACCAAAATTGAACTTTTTGGCAACAATGCAAAACGTTATGTTTGGCGTAAAAGCAACACAGCTGAACACACCATCCCCACTGTCAAACATGGTGGTGGCAGCATCATGGTTTGGGCCTGCTTTTCTTCAGCAGGGACAGGGAAGATGGTTAAAATTGATGGGAAGATGGATGGAGCCAAATACAGGACCATTCTGGAAGAAAACCTGATGGAGTCTGCAAAAGACCTGAGACTGGGACGGAGATTTGTCTTCCAACAAGACAATGATCCAAAACATAAAGCAAAATCTACAATGGAATGGTTCAAAAATAAACATATCCAGGTGTTAGAATGGCCAAGTCAAAGTCCAGACCTGAATCCAATCGAGAATCTGTGGAAAGAACTGAAAACTGCTGTTCACAAATGCTCTCCATCCAACCTCACTGAGCTCGAGCTGTTTTGCAAGGAGGAATGGGAAAAAATTTCAGTCTCTCGATGTGCAAAACTGATAGAGACATACCCCAAGCGACTTACAGCTGTAATCGCAGCAAAAGGTGGCGCTACAAAGTATTTGTAAGGGGGCTGAATAATTTTGCACGCCCAATTTTTCAGTTTTTGATTTGTTAAAAAAGTTTGAAATATCCAATAAATGTCGTTCCACTTCATGATTGTGTCCCACTTGTTGTTGATTTTTCACAAAAAAATACAGTTTTATATCTTTATGTTTGAAGCCTGAAATGTGGCAAAAGGTCGCAAAGTTCAAGGGGGCCGAATACTTTCGCAAGGCACTGTATCAAACTCATTCCACAGAGGGCCGTCTGTGGGTTTTCACTCCTCCCTTGTACTTGATTTATGAATTAAGGTCACTAACTAGTAAAAAAAACTCCCCTCACCTAATTGTGTATATCTTAATTGAAAGGAAAAACCAAAAACCTTGCAGACACTCAGCCCTCCATGGAATGAGTTTGACTCTCCTGTCCTCGGGGGTCCTTCTCTGACTGTGGCTGTGGGATGCAAACCATCACCATATTGTTTTACAGTGTTCATTCAGAGGCCACAAATAGACCAGAACCTTCTGAGGACCTCTCTCTGTTGGAGAGGAGCGGGGAGGAGAGGAGAGGAGAGGAGAGGAGAGGAGAGGAGAGGAGAGGAGAGGAGAGGAGAGGAGAGGAGAGGGGAGGGGAGGGGAGAGGAGAGGAGAGGAGAGGAGAGGAGAGGAGAGGAGAGGAGAGGAGAGGAGAGGAGAGGAGAGGAGAGGAGAGGAGAGGAGAGGAGAGGAGAGGAGAGGAGAGGGGAGGGGAGGAGAGGAGAGGAGAGGTGCAAAGAGAAGAGGATATTAGTCTGCCCTGATCCCAATCTGCCTGTCCTTAAAGAGAGCTAGGTATCCTTACCACACGGAGCGACCGACCCCGACCGCACCGCAGCGAATCATGTCTGACATGAAATATTCACCAGTGTGAAGAAAGTCTGAAAAAATAGGTCAGTCAAACTAGCCAGGCTCTTTAAACACATCCTGACATAGGAGAGGAATGATCCTGTCCTCCATTGAGGAAGGAGGGATGGATGGAGGGAGGGAGGGAGGGATAGAGGGAAGGAAGAGGGAAGGAGGGATGGAGGCAAGGAGGGAGGGATAGAGGGAAGGAGGGATGGAGGAAAGGAGGGAGGGATAGAGGGAAGGAGGGATGGAGGAGGGAGGGAGGAAAGGAGGGAGGGAAGGAGAGATGGAGGGACAAAGGAGGGAAGAAGGGATGGAGGAGGTAGGGAAGGAGAGATGGAGGGACAAAGGAGAGAAGGATAGAGGGAAGGAGGGATGGAGGAAAGGAGGGATGGAGGAGGGAGGAAAGGAGAGATGGAGGGACAAAGGAGGGAGGGAAGGATAGAGGGGGATAAAACAGCAGCAGCACATCACTGTGGATTGGTCATGCATTAACTGGAGAGTTTGGTGTGTGTGTGTGTGTGTGTGTGTGTGTGTGTGTGTGTGTGTGTGTGTGTGTGTGTGTGTGTGTGTGTGTGTGTGTGCTGGAGTTGGACTAGCACTGAATCAGATAGTGAGATCCACAGAAGAGATAGAGAGCTGTCATTAAACTATTAGAATTTTAATTGAATTTCTAAGTGGCAGAATCATCATTACAGAAAACCCCTCTGGTCAAAACATGGGATAAACTCTCTCTCTCTACAAAATGGTCTCTTACTGTTTCCACTGACTGATTTGTCTGAAACACACAAACACACCCTGTAGAGGGAGGGAGACAGAGAGAGAGAGAGAAATGGGAGAGCGAGAGAGATGGGGAAGAGAGAGGTGGGGGCGAGAAAGAGAGCGAGAGAGACAGAGAGATGGGGAGATGGAGAGGGAGAGAGACAGAGAGATGGGGAGATGGAGAGGGAGAGAGACAGAGAGATGGGGAGATGGAGAGGCAGAGAGACAGACAGATGGGGAGATGGAGAGGCAGAGAGACAGAGAGATGGGGAGATGGAGAGGGAGAGAGACAGAGAGATGGGGAGATGGAGAGGGAGAGAGACAGAGAGATGGGGAGATGGAGAGGCAGAGAGACAGACAGATGGGGAGATGGAGAGGCAGAGAGACAGACAGATGGGGAGATGGAGAGGCAGAGAGACAGAGATATATGGAGAGGGAGAGAGACAGAGAGATGGGGAGATGGAGAGGGAGAGAGACAGAGAGATGGGGAGATGGAGAGGGAGAGAGACAGAGAGATGGGGAGATGGAGAGGCAGAGAGACAGACAGATGGGGAGATGGAGAGGCAGAGAGACAGACAGATGGGGAGATGGAGAGGCAGAGAGACAGAGATATATGGAGAGGGAGAGAGACAGAGAGATGGGGAGATGGAGAGGGAGAGAGACAGACAGATGGGGAGATGGAGAGGGAGAGAGACAGACAGATGGGGAGATGGAGATGGAGAGGGAGAGAGACAGACAGATGGGGAGATGGAGAGGCCTGCCACAGGCCACAGCTGGATGAGTCCAGGCTGCACTTTCAGTGGATGAGAAGAATTTTGAAACATCATATACTGTCAAGAACATCAACATATTCATTTAGAGCCGAGACTGAAAATATAATATATGGCACTCAACAAATGTAAAGTACACCAGATAACAACATAAAACAACTGCAGAAACTGAATAAAATCTAGATCAACTATTTATACAAAATGTCTGAGAAATGGAGACAAATGTGAAAAGAGGAAATGTATAATTGTGAAAGTGACCTGACAGGACTCTGCGCTCAGAAGAGGGGTTCAGTCAGGCCCTTCACAGCCCTCTGGGAAAAAGGAGACCCCATCAGATCCAAACCTAGTGTGTGAATGTAGCACCCAGTTGCCCTAGTAACTAATCTCCAGGCATTTGCCCCACTGGGAATTTGCAGCTCAAAGTTATGCTGCCTGCTGTCTGAAAGAGGGCAAACGTGGGAATTCAACAAAGACTCATTTCTAGAAACCAAAAGCGGAACGAAAAAGCCCCAGCTGGATTGGTGAGCTGGCGTGGAAAAAAATCCCACGCTTCCCAAAGCGCATCTCCAATGAGCAAATAAAGTTCCCCCTCCCCAAAGAGTTCCTCCACGTGTCATCTAGTCATTCTGGAACAGTCCATATTCTAGTTTTAGATGATAAATGGATTCGTAAAGCTCAACTGTTTCACCGGGAGGTGAGTTTGCCAGCCAGGCACAGGGGTGGGACATGGCTGAGGCAAGAAAAATACAAATTTTAAAGTAAATATTTGAGGTCTGTCTGATCGAGACGCTCTGCTTTATTTAACACCACATTCAACCAAACAAGTCCTGCTCTGGTTTGATCTGGACTATGGCCGGGTTGTGTAGTCAGGAGCTGCAAGGAAGGACATAGGAGAGATATAAAGGACACAGGAGAGCTGTAAAGAAGGACATAGGAGAGATGTAAAGAAGGACATAGGAGAGATGTAAAGAAGGACATAGGAGAGATATAAAGGACATAGGAGAGCTGTAAAGAAGGACATAGGAGAGATGTAAAGAAGGACATAGGAGAGATGTAAAGAAGGACATAGGAGAGATGTAAAGGACATAGGAGAGATGTAAAGAAGGACATAGGAGAGATGTAAAGGACATAGGAGACATGTAAAGAAGTACATAGGAGAGATGTAAAGGACATAGTAGAGATGTAAAGAAGGACATAGGAGAGATGTAAAGAAGGACATAGGAGAGATGTAAAGAAGGACATAGGAGAGATGTAAAGAAGGACATAGGAGAGCTGTAAAGAAGGACATATGAGAGCTGCAAAGAAGGACATAGGAGAGCTGCAAAGAAGGACATAGGAGAGCTGTAAAGGACATAGGAGAGATGTAAAGGACATAGGAGAGATGTAAAGGACATAGGAGAGATGTAAAGAAGGACATGGGAGAGCTGCAAAGAAGGACATAGGAGAGCTGTAAAGAAGGACATAGGAGAGCTGTAAAGAAGGACATAGGAGAGCTGCAAAGAAGGACATAGGAGAGATGTAAAGAAGGACATAGGAGAGCTGTAAATAAGGACATAGGAGAGCTGTAAAGAAGGACATAGGAGAACTGTAAAGAAGGACATAGGAGAGATTTAAATAAGTACATAGGAGAGATGTAAAGAAGGACATAGGAGAGCTGTAAATAAGGACAGGAGAGCTGTAAAGAAGGACATAGGAGAGCTGTAAAGAAGGACATAGGAGAGCTGTAAAGAAGGACACAGGAGAGCTGTAAAGAAGGACATAAGAGAGCTGTAAAGAAGGACATAGGAGAGCTGTAAAGAAGGACAGGAGAGCTGCAAAGAAGGACAGGAGAGCTGTAAAGAAGGACACAGGAGAGCTGTAAAGAAGGACAGGAGAGCTGTAAAGAAGGACAGGAGAGATGTAAAGAAGGACAGGAGAGATGTAAAGAAGGACATAGGAGAGCTGTAAAGAAGCACATAGGAGAGATGTAAAGAAGGACATAGGAGAGCTGTAAAGAAGGACATAGGAGAGCTGTAAAGAAGGACATAGGAGAGCTGTAAAGAAGGACAGGAGAGCTGCAAAGAAGGACAGGAGAGCTGTAAAGAAGGACAGGAGAGCTGTAAAGAAGGACATAGGAGAGCTGTAAAGAAGGACAGGAGAGCTGTAAAGAAGGACATAGGAGAGCTGTAAAGAAGGACAGGAGAGCTGCAAAGAAGGACAGGAGAGCTGTAAAGAAGGACAGGAGAGGTGTAAAGAAGGACAGGAGAGCTGTAAAGAAGGACAGGAGAGCTGTAAAGAAGGACATAGGAGAGCTGTAAAGAAGGACATAGGAGAGATGTAAAGAAGGACAGGAGGGAGCTGTAAAGAAGGACATAGGAGAGCTGTAAAGAAGGACAGTGGAGCTGCAAAGAAGGACAGGAGAGCTGTAAAGAAGGACACAGGAGAGCTGTAAAGAAGGACAGGAGAGCTGTAAAGAAGGACAGGAGAGATGTAAAGAAGGACAGGAGAGATGTAAAGAAGGACATAGGAGAGCTGTAAAGAAGAACATAGGAGAGATGTAAAGAAGGACATAGGAGAGCTGTAAAGAAGGACATAGGAGAGCTGTAAAGAAGGACATAGGAGAGCTGTAAAGAAGGACAGGAGAGCTGCAAAGAAGGACAGGAGAGCTGTAAAGAAGGACAGGAGAGCTGTAAAGAAGGACATAGGAGAGCTGTAAAGAAGGACAGGAGAGCTGTAAAGAAGGACATAGGAGAGCTGTAAAGAAGGACAGGAGAGCTGCAAAGAAGGACAGGAGAGCTGCAAAGAAGGACAGGAGAGCTGTAAAGAAGGACAGGAGAGGTGTAAAGAAGGACAGGAGAGCTGTAAAGAAGAACATAGGAGAGATGTAAAGAAGGACATAGGAGAGCTGTAAAGAAGGACATAGGAGAGCTGTAAAGAAGGACAGGAGAGCTGCAAAGAAGGACAGGAGAGCTGTAAAGAAGGACAGGAGAGCTGTAAAGAAGGACATAGGAGAGCTGTAAAGAAGGACAGGAGAGCTGTAAAGAAGGACATAGGAGAGCTGTAAAGAAGGACAGGAGAGCTGCAAAGAAGGACAGGAGAGCTGTAAAGAAGGACAGGAGAGGTGTAAAGAAGGACAGGAGAGCTGTAAAGAAGGACAGGAGAGCTGTAAAGAAGGACATAGGAGAGCTGTAAAGAAGGACATAGGAGAGATGTAAAGAAGGACAGGAGGGAGCTGTAAAGAAGGACATAGGAGAGCTGTAAAGAAGGACAGTGGAGCTGCAAAGAAGGACAGGAGAGCTGTAAAGAAGGACACAGGAGAGCTGTAAAGAAGGACAGGAGAGCTGTAAAGAAGGACAGGAGAGATGTAAAGAAGGACAGGAGAGATGTAAAGAAGGACATAGGAGAGCTGTAAAGAAGAACATAGGAGAGATGTAAAGAAGGACATAGGAGAGCTGTAAAGAAGGACATAGGAGAGCTGTAAAGAAGGACATAGGAGAGCTGTAAAGAAGGACAGGAGAGCTGCAAAGAAGGACAGGAGAGCTGTAAAGAAGGACAGGAGAGCTGTAAAGAAGGACATAGGAGAGCTGTAAAGAAGGACAGGAGAGCTGTAAAGAAGGACATAGGAGAGCTGTAAAGAAGGACAGGAGAGCTGCAAAGAAGGACAGGAGAGCTGCAAAGAAGGACAGGAGAGCTGTAAAGAAGGACAGGAGAGGTGTAAAGAAGGACAGGAGAGCTGTAAAGAAGGACAGGAGAGCTGTAAAGAAGGACATAGGAGAGCTGTAAAGAAGGACATAGGAGAGATGTAAAGAAGGACAGGAGAGCTGCAGCTGGCCCAGAACAGAGCAGCACCTCTTGCCCTTCACAGTAAACAGAAGGCTAATATCAACAAGATGCATTCCAGTCTGACTTGGCTTAAAGTAGAAGAAAGATTGACTGTGACACTTCTTGTTTTTATGAGAAATATTACTGTGATGAAAATACCAAATTGTCTGTATCATCAAATAACATATCGTTCTGACTGACATGCCCCACCATACAGTATTGTATAGAGCCATGGTTACACGGAACCCCCCTCCATCAAAAATGTACCAAGCAAAACATCTTTAAAACAACACCTCACAACACAACGCCCCTCCCCTACCTGACCTAAATAATTGGTCTATGTAAAATCATATGGTTGTCCTGAGTGGTTTACAGCACAGGTCCTTGTGTATTTCTACATTGATTTTAAACGGATGTCATTCTGTCCCCGAGCTGCTCTGGTCTGTTTGGAGCCCAGGAAGAGTAGCTGATCCAAATCAAATCCTAAAATTAGCCTGTCTGCTTAGTAAATAAAAGCACAAACAGAGACTGTCTTCGACATAAAGAGAAGCATCCGTTCTGTGTGGGCCCGCCAGGGAGCGGAGAGGTGCTTGTGGAAATCAGCGTCAAACAAATGACGGAGGGACGGAGAAGAAAGGAGCAACGGGCAGTCAGAGAGAGAGAGACTCCCACAAGAGATGCTTTGTCATGGCGACAGGACTTAACTGAATCTCCGTAAAGGCACAACTTACTGCACCTATGCAGACTATACACCAGCCTCTCAATTCCCTCTTTAGAGCATCAATATCATCATAGGTTAGACTATGTATGAATGGAAACCAATAACCACAAACAATGCAAGGTGAATCCTGCGCTATAATTAGTTGGTTAGGCTACAGATGACGGCCGCGCCACTGGTTCTCACCCACCTGCCTCCAGCGTGCTGTTGCACTGCCAGATCTCAGACGACGCTGCTTTCCAGCACGCCTCCCACAGTGAGAAGCAGTACTGGTCGTCGGCGGTCACCCATGCCGGGCTCATCACGGCTCCAACGTCTAAGCACAGCGCCAGGAACACGCACACCAGTCCCACCAACTTCAAAGGCGTCAGCGCCGAGACGCGCACCTCCTCTGTCTCGCTAACAGACGAAGACATTGTTGCAGGTTTCCGCTGACTGGGAGACTCGCCAGGGCGTTATGCTGCTGTCTGATGTCGCGTTGTGGCGTCTAGAATTCCCCCAATGATCCGTGTTTACATGTATAATCTAAAGGAGTCACTGGAGATGAGAGAGTCTGGGCTCCCACCGCTACCGCTCTGCCGCTGCGCTGTAGCTGCTGATGATGATGATGCCAGTGCAGCGCACCGGCGCTTCCGTTCCAGTAGTGACGTAATGACATCGCTGCCTGAAAATTCTCTCCAAGATACACCGGGTCTTCAGGGTCTTTTTGAGTCTCTCTCTCCACAAATCGCTGGTCTTACATTAGAAAGTGAAAGCTGGCAAGGGAAATCTATGATTGTCTCTGCATCAGTGATAGTGACAGTGTGATAACAATCACTCCATTGACAGGCCAGAGACTGAAGACTGCTGACTCCATTGTTTTTAGCCAGGGGAGGAAAGGCACTGCTTCAGCATTAAGACTCCCAAAGACACTGCAATAAACATGCACTCACTTCCAATTAGACACACACACACAGGCAGAGAAACAGGTTGGCAGGCAGGCAGCCAACAGACAGACAGGCAGGCAGCCGACAGACAGGCAGGCAGCTGACAGACAGGCAGGCAGGCAGCTGACAGACAGGCAGGCAGGCAGCTGACAGACAGACAGACAGGCAGGCAGCTGACAGAAAGGCAGGCAGCTGACAGACAGGCAGGCAGCTGACAGGAAGGCGGGCAGCTGACAGACAGGCAAGCAGCTGACAGAAAGGCAGGCAGCTGACAGAAAGGCAGGCAGGCAGCAGACAGACAGGCAGGCAGACAGAAAGGCAGGCAGGAAGGCAGACAAAGGCAGGCAGGCAGCAGACAGACAGACAGGCAGGCAGACAGAAAGGTAGGCAGCAGACAGACAGGCAGGCAGGCAGCTGACAGAAAGGCAGGCAGGCAGACAGACAGGCAGGCAGCCGACAGACAGGCAGGCAGACAGCTGACAGAAAGGTAGGCAGCAGACAGAAAGGCAGGCAGAAAGGTAGGCAGCAGACAGGCAGGCAGGCAGGCAGCTGACAGAAAGGCAGGCAGACAGAAAGGTAGGCAGCAGACAGAAAGGCAGGCAGCCGACAGACAGGCAGGCAGGCAGCCGACAGTCAGGCAGACAGAAAGGCAGGCAGCTGACAGACAGACAGACAGACAGACAGACAGGCAGGCAGGCAGGCAGGCAGGCAGGCAGGCAGGCAGGCAGACAGACAGACAGACAGACAGACAGACAGACAGACAGACAGACAGACAGACAGACAGACAGACAGACAGACAGACAGACAGACAGACAGACAGACAGACAGACACTGCATGTACCAATATACAGTATATGAAAAAATCTCTCTATTGCATAGAACTTGTTACTAACATGAGAATGGTAATAGGGCCTCAGATTTACATAAGTAGGCCTGTCACACTGGGTCCTGTCACACTGGGTCCACTAAGAATACTGTGAGTCTCCAGTCTACTTTTAACTGCCTATTGTTCCAGAGTTGTGAGTTTGAAGTTTCTCTCAGTAGTTTCTTCACTCTCTTCCCCTGGCTCCCATGACAGCCAGGCAGCAGCACCTGCTGTGAACAGTCTCATAATGGGAGTTATTAGGATCCTGCATTAGCATATCTCATATCCTGCTGCCTGCCTGCCTGCCGTCTCAGTCTCACTCTACCTGGCTCTGTTTCGGTTTCAATAGACTGTCTGCCGAGGAAAGGTGCAAAATGGGTTTGCAGCTTACTTGTTGTCATTATAGAGACACACACACACACACACACACACACACACACACACACACACACACACACACACACACACACACACACACACACACACACACACACACAGAGAGAGAGAGAGAGAGCAATAGCTGTGGATTAAGGGAAGGAATCATCAGTGAGTCACCTAATGGCTTGAGGATAAATCAATAGAGACAGAGCCCTGGAGACCACAATGCATCTGGATAAACAAGCAGAGAACCAGACGGAGCCCTGGAGACCACAATGCATCTGGATAAACAAGCAGAGAACCAGACGGAGCCCTGGAGACCACAATGCATCTGGATAAACAAGCAGAGAACCAGACGGAGCCCTGGAGACCACAATGCATCTGGATAAACAAGCAGAGAACCAGACGGAGCCCTGGAGACCACAATGCATCTGGATAAACAAGCAGAGAACTAGACGGAGCAGAGCCAATAAAGTACTGCCACTTACCTACTGCAGCGCCACTGACAAACAGATAGAATCCACCTCATACTTACCTACTGCAGCGCCACTGACAAACAGATAGAATCTACCTCATACTTACCTACTGCAGCGCCACTGACAAACAGATAGAATCCACCTCATACTTACCTACTGCAGCGCCACTGACAAACGTATAGAATCCACCTCATACTTACCTACTGCAGCGCCACTGACAAACAGATAGAATCCACCTCATACTTACCTGCTGCAGCACCACTGACAAACAGATAGAATCCACCTCATACTTACCTACTGCAGCACCACTGACAAACAGATAGAATCCACCTCATACTTACCTACTGCAGCACCACTGACAAACATATAGAATCCACCTCATACTTACCTACTGCAGTGCCACTGACAAACAGATAGAATCCACCTCATACTTACCTGCTGCAGCACCACTGACAAACAGATAGAATCCACCTCATACTTACCTACTGCAGCACCACTGACAAACAGATAGAATCCACCTCATACTTACCTACTGCAGCGCCACTGACAAACAGATAGAATCCACCTCATACTTACCTACTGCAGCGCCACTGACAAACAGATAGAATCCACCTCATACTTACCTACTGCAGCACTACTGACAAACAGATAGAATCCACCTCATACTTACCTACTGCAGCACCACTGACAAACATATAGAATCCACCTCATACTTACCTACTGCAGTGCCACTGACAAACAGATAGAATCCACCTCATACTTACCTACTGCAGCGCCACTGACAAACAGATAGAATCCACCTCATACTTACCTACTGCAGCGCCACTGACAAACATATAGAATCCACCTCATACTTACCTACTGCAGCACCACTGACAAACATATAGAATACACCTCATACTTACCTACTGCAGCGCCACTGACAAACAGATAGAATCTACCTCATACTTACCTACTGCAGCACCACTGACAACCAGATAGAATCCACCTCATACTTACCTACTGCAGTGCCACTGACAAACAGATAGAATCCACCTCATACTTACCTACTGCAGCGCCACTGACAACCAGATAGAATACACCTCATACTTACCTACTGCAGTGCCACTGGCAAACATATAGAATACACCTCATACTTACCTACTGCAGCACCACTGACAAACAGATAGAATCTACCTCATACTTACCTACTGCAGCGCCACTGACAAACTTGCTAGAGTAAATAATTTAAAAGAGTCCATTTATAGAGTCTTAAAGCCAAGTAAACAAGAGTACGTATATCTCATTCAAGTTCTCTAACGTTAGCTAGATCTCCTAGTAGTACTGTTGTGATAATTACGTTCATTGTGTTGTGTAAGAGTTAAGGGCCATCCACCAAACCAATAACTATAAGGATAACTATGATTAACTAGGCTACATAACTATACAACGTTGGTGATTATCGACACTAGAGGACATTTGATCGTTTGTCGTTCTACAGTCCTGCACCTGTCAATCAACTGATCAACGCATCCTACTGCACACTGCCTATTTATAAGGTGGTAATGTAAAACCATTCCCGAGGTCTCTAACACACAGATACTGGTTCAGACCATTCATGAGGTCTCTAGAACACAGATACTGGTTCAGACATTCATGAGGTCTCTAGAACACAGATACTGGTTCAGACCATTAATGAGGTCTCTAGTACACAGATACTGGTTCAGACCAGTCCTGAGGTCTCTAGTACACAGATACTGGTTCAGACCATTCATGAGGTCTCTAACACACAGATACTGGTTCAGACCATTCATGAGGTCTCTAGTACACAGATACTGGTTCAGACCATTCCTGAGGTCTCTAACACACAGATACAGGTTCAGACCATTCCTGAGGTCTCTAGTACACATATACTGGTTCAGACCATTCATGAGGTCTCTAGAACACAGATACTGGTTCAGACCATTCATGAGGTCTCTAGAACACAGATACTGGTTCAGACCATTCATGAGGTCTCTAGTACACAGATACTGGTTCAGACCATTCATGAGGTCTCTAGAACACAGATACTGGTTCAGACCATTCATGAGGTCTCTAGAACACAGATACAGGTTCAGACCATTCATGAGGTCTCTAGAACACAGATACTGGTTCAGACCATTCATGAAGTCTCTAGTACACATATACAGGTTCAGACCATTCATGAGGTCTCTAGAACACAGATACTGGTTCAGACCATTCATGAGGTCTCTAGAACACAGATACAGGTTCAGACCATTCATGAGGTCTCTAGTACACAGATACAGGTTCAGACCATTCATGAGGTCTCTAGAACACAGATACTGGTTCAGACCATTCATGAGGTCTCTAGCACACAGATACTGGTTCAGACCATTCATGAGGTCTCTAGAACACAGATACTGGTTCAGACCATTCATGAAGTCTCTAGTACACAGATACTGGTTCAGACCATTCATGAAGTCTCTAGGACACAGACACTGGTTCAGACCATTCATGAAGTCTCTAGTACACAGATACTGGTTCAGACCAGTCATGAAGTCTCTAGTACACAGATACTGGTTCAGACCATTCATGAGGTCTCTAACACACAGATACTGGTTCAGACCATTCCTGAGGTCTCTAACACACAGATACTGGTTCAGACCATTCATGAGGTCTCTAGAACACAGATACTGGTTCAGACATTCATGAGGTCTCTAGTACACAGATACTGGTTCAGACCATTCCTGAGGTCTCTAGTACACAGATACTGGTTCAGACATTCATGAGGTCTCTAGTACACAGATACAGGTTCAGACCATTCACGAGGTCTCTAACACACAGATACTGGTTCAGACATTCATGAGGTCTCTAACACACAGATACTGGTTCAGACCATTCATGAGGTCTCTAGTACACAGATACTGGTTCAGACATTCATGAGGTCTCTAGTACACAGATACTGGTTCAGACCATTCCTGAGGTATCTAGTACACAGATACTGGTTCAGACCATTCCTGAGGTCTCTAGTACACAGATACTGGTTCAGAACATTTGGTGCTTTCACGGTGTGTTCATTGTCATAGTCACAACTGCAAATAATACTTCAATTTACATGTAGGCCTAATGAGAAATAATATAGTAACTTGTATTTAAATGTCGCAACTCAACAACAAACGCCATTTAGCATGCGTATCTTTTACAGAATATCATTGACTCGTTGCTCAAGTGGTTTGTGAATGATTTCCATTTTTCTAATGGTTATCAATTCCTTTGAGTCTAATTTTCCCACTGTGTTCATCTCTACATGTCCTGTGCAATTATTTGCAACGCGACAATGTTTTCATAACCGGCCAAAAGCCATCAATCACACCAATGCACTTTCTCTCCTCAACTTTCACCGAAATGCATTTGCTGTAGGCCTGTTTTACATTCAGCAATTAGTAAAAGCAAGCCTGCTTCTTTCCCCAAATAGGCTATTAGTCTTGGTATTTAAAAAGTAGTCAAATAAATGTCCTATAGCTTTCCTGGGATTTCACGAGAAGAGGAATGGCCTATTGCGTAGCGGTAGTCTTGCGTTGCATATAGCCTGTTGCGAACGGGAGCAGCTGGAAGAGAGAGATTAGTGATGTGTAGTGGAAGTAAGAAGCTGAATATTAGCCAGATATTAGGACATTCATTAGCTAAATATTAGGTATATAGGCTAAATATTAGGTATATAGGCTAAATATTAGGTATATAGGCTAAATATTAGGTATATAGGCTAAATATTAGATACATAGGCTAAATATTTACCTGGCAAAGTGCAAGAAAAGAAAGTGCCCAGATTGTGAAACGGCAGATCTGTAGGTCGTTCCTCCAGGCTGCGCTCTGTGGTCCCCGGGCACGCAAATCTCCACTATTGATTAAGCGTAGGCCTACATTTTTAGACAAGACAATTATTATACCTGGGCTACAGCAACACAGTGCAACGAGGAAGTTATTATTGTTATCAAGTGAGTGCATAATTATTTTTCATCGGCTGTAAACTGCAGTGATGTAGACTAATTTAAATAACTGCTCAAACGTCCTGTTTGGTTTCATGACGAGATAACTTGCATACAACTCTTCTGGGAATGCTTTCCACAAGGTGTTGGAACATTGCTGCTGGGACATGCCTCCATTCAGCCACAAGCGCATTAGTGAGGTTGGGCACTAATATTGGCGGATTAGGCCTGGCTCGCATTCAGCGATCCAATTCATCCGAAAGCTGTTCAATGGAGTTGAGGTCAAGGCTCTATGCAGGCCAGTCAAGTTCTTCCACCCTGATCTTGACAAACCATTTCTGTATGGACCTCGCTTTGTGCACGGGGGTATTGTCATGCTGAAACAGGAAAGGGCCTGACTTGTTGGAAAGGTGGCATCGTATGACAGTGCCACGTTGAAAGTCACTGAGCTCTTCAGTAAGGCCATTCCACTGCCATAGTTTGTCTATAGCTGTGAGATTGCATGGCTGTGTGCTTGATTTTATACACAGGTGTGGCTGAAATAGCCGAATCCACGAAATTGAAGGAGTGTCCACGTCCTTGTTATATATAGTGTACATTAGCAGGCCACTCATATGCCGGTAGTTAATTCTGTAGCCTCTTTTACATTCAGCAAGCAAGCGCAAGCGTGCATCTCTCCTCCAATAGGATGTTAGTAGGCTAAAACATTTTTTTTTTTAAGTGACCAAAAAGCTTTTGTAGTCTGTCTTTTCCTGGGACGCCACATCATTTAAGAGGAATAGCTGTGGCAGTGGAGAGGCCAGGCGCGTAATTGCGCAACAGAACAAAGACAGACAGGCTGGAGATGTAGCTTATAGCCTAAGTAGAAGTGTATGAACATTCGACCATAATTCATAAGCTCATTATTAGGCTTAATAATATTGAATATTGAATAGATCCAGTCTATTTACACAGTAAAATAAACATGTTTTATTAGATAACAAAATCACAGCTACACTATGTAGCTCCCTCCCAGTCCCCGCCACGGATGTGCAGCTGGAAAAGCTACCATATGTTTCAGGTTATTATGGACAAGAAATGTATCCTACCTAGGCTACAACAACACAGTGTAATGAAGGATGTTATTATTGTTTTCAAGTGAGTACAAACCTCTAGTCTAGGTTGTAAACTGCAGTGAATAGCCTATGTTATTTACTGTATGTTGTAAAAGCGGTGGATAGATTCCAGAACACAAGGGGAGGTCATATATGTGCTACAGTCATTCCTCACAGAAAACATCTATATAACATCTATATAATATCCAAATAACATCTATATAACATCTATATAACATCTATATAACATCTATATAATATCTATATAACATCTATATAGGGCCGAATGCATATTTTTTTTGCGTCTCTGGTTACGTCTTTTCATGTAGGTTACAGTATCTTCAGGGATCCTCTCAGTGGAGAGTGACTGCACCAGAGACTATTGCTGTCCACTATCTTGTGCTGAAACCCAGAAGTCAGATTCCTTCGCTGTCCATGGTGCTGATTCGGTGCACGCACACAGACTCCCACACAAGCAACAAATATCCACGTTTTTGGGGATTAACCCTAACCCGAACAACGAAACCTTAACCCAAAACCTTAACCCCTAACCCTAACCTTAACCCCTAACCCTAACCTTAACCCTAACCTTAACCCTAACCTTAACCCTAACCCTAACCCCTAACCTTAACCCTAACCTTAACCCCTAACCCTAACATTAACCCCTAACCTTAACCCCTAACCCTAACCTTAACCCCTAACCTTAACCTTAACCCCTAACCCTAACCCCTAACCTTAACCTTAACCTTAACCTTAACCCTAACCTTAACCCCTAACCCTAACCTTAACCCCTAACCTTAACCTTAACCCCTAACCCTAACCTTAACCCTAACCTAACCCCTAACCCTAACCCTAACCTTAACCTTAACCTTAACCTTAACCCCTAACCTTAACCTTAACCCCTAACCCTAACCTTAACCTTAACCTTAACCCTAACCTTAACCCCTAACCCTAACCTTAACCTTAACCCCTAACCCTAACCCTAACCTTAACCTTAACCTTAACCCCTAACCTTAAAGTGGAACTGACAGCATTTTAGCAACATGAATCCTATTAAAACATGTTCATAAACACCCCCAGGAAGAATATTACACTTTTGTTTTGACATTTTCTGATGAGCGACCACTTAGATATGGTCATTTTCACATTTTCATAAATTCTTAGAGTGTTTGGGAACTGACGTACACTAAGGCATTCGTGAATATTCTATAGCAATATAGAGGGAAGACGGTGGGACAATGAATACACAATAAAAAACAAATAAAAACATCTGTCTTGTCCAGGACTAGTCTACGCTGACCGGTGCGCCAGCTCCGTTCCCCGGAGATTAGAGGAACCTTGACAGGACTCCCTGTCCTATCGTAACTTTCTCAGAGTTCTAGCCAGGTCAGGTCATATACAGTTCAATGGTTCTCGGTCTCTCCTTTAGTCACACTGAAGTTTACCATTCTAATTCATTATATCTGTTACAGAATCTAATGATTACTAATAGTTACATTCCTCTAATTATTTATTATATCTGTTACATTATGTCATAATTACATTTCAGGGTGGAATTGGTTTAGTCATTACCTTTAAACATATAAATTCCCTTCTCAGTGTTTACAGGCAGTAGGACCTGTCATCATTCACTATGAACTGGACTGTGTGTTTACAGGCAGTAGGACCTGTCATCATTCACTATGAACTGGACTGTGTGTTTACAGGCAGTAGGACCTGTCATCATTCACTATGAACTGGACTGTGTGTTTACAGGCAGTAGGACCTGTCATCATTCACTATGAACTGGACTGTGTGTTTACAGGCAGTAGGACCTGTCATCATTCACTATGAACTGGACTGTGTGTTTACAGGCAGTAGGACCTGTCATCATTCACTATGAACTGGACTGTGTGTTTACAGGCAGTAGGACCTGTCATCATTCACTTTGAACTGGACTGTGTGTTTACAGGCAGTAGGGCCTGTCATCATTCACTATGAACTGGACTGTGTGTTTACAGGCAGTAGGGCCTGTCATCATTCACTATGAACTAGACTGTGTGTTTACAGGCAGTAGGGCCTGCCATCATTCACTATGAACTGGACTGTGTGTTTACAGGCAGTAGGACCTGTCATCATTCACTATGAACTGGACTGTGTGTTTACAGGCAGTAGGACCTGTCATCATTCACTATGAACTGGACTGTGTGTTTACAGGCAGTAGGACCTGTCATCATTCACTATGAACTGGACTGTGTGTTTACAGGCAGTAGGACCTGTCATCATTCACTATGAACTGGACTGTGTGTTTACAGGCAGTAGGACCTGTCATCATTCACTATGAACTGGACTGTGTGTTTACAGGCAGTAGGACCTGTCATCATTCACTTTGAACTGGACTGTGTGTTTACAGGCAGTAGGGCCTGTCATCATTCACTATGAACTGGACTGTGTGTTTACAGGCAGTAGGACCTGTCATCATTCACTATGAACTGGACTGTGTGTTAACAGGCAGTAGGACCTGTCATCATTCACTTTGAACTGGACTGTGTGTTTACAGGCAGTAGGGCCTGTCATCATTCACTATGAACTGGACTGTGTGTTTACAGGCAGTAGGGCCTGTCATCATTCACTATGAACTGGACTGTGTGTTTACAGGCAGTAGGACCTGTCATCATTCACTTTGAACTGGATTGTGTGTTTACAGGCAGTAGGACCTGTCATCATTCACTATGAACTGGACTGTGTGTTTACAGGCAGTAGGACCTGTCATCATTCACTATGAACTGGACTGTGTGTTTACAGGCAGTAGGACCTGTCATCATTCACTATGAACTGGACTGTGTGTTTACAGGCAGTAGGACCTGTCATCATTCACTATGAACTGGACTGTGTGTTTACAGGCAGTAGGACCTGTCATCATTCACTATGAACTGGACTGTGTGTTTACAGGCAGTAGGACCTGTCATCATTCACTATGAACTGGACTGTGTGTTTACAGGCAGTAGGACCTGTCATCATTCACTATGAACTGGACTGTGTGTTTACAGGCAGTAGGACCTGTCATCATTCACTATGAACTGGACTGTGTGTTTACAGGCAGTAGGACCTGTCATCATTCACTATGAACTGGACTGTGTGTTTACAGGCAGTAGGACCTGTCATCATTCACTATGAACTGGACTGTGTGTTTACAGGCAGTAGGACCTGTCATCATTCACTATGAACTGGACTGTGTATTTACAGGCAGTAGGACCTGTCATCATTCACTTTGAACTGGACTGTGTGTTTACAGGCAGTAGGACCTGTCATCATTCACTATGAACTGGACTGTGTGTTTACAGGCAGTAGGACCTGTCATCATTCACTATGAACTGGACTGTGTGTTTACAGGCAGTAGGACCTGTCATCATTCACTATGAACTGGACTGTGTGTTTACAGGCAGTAGGACCTGTCATCATTCACTATGAACTGGACTGTGTGTTTACAGGCAGTAGGACCTGTCATCATTCACTATGAACTGGACTGTGTGTTTACAGGCAGTAGGACCTGTCATCATTCACTATGAACTGGACTGTGTGTTAACAGGCAGTAGGACCTGTCATCATTCACTATGAACTGGACTGTGTGTTTACAGGCAGTAGGACCTGTCATCATTCACTATGAACTGGATTGTGTGTTTACAGGCAGTAGGACCTGTCATCATTCACTATGAACTGGACTGTGTGTTTACAGGCAGTAGGACCTGTCATCATTCACTATGAACTGGATTGTGTGTTTACAGGCAGTAGGACCTGTCATCATTCACTTTGAACTGGACTGTGTGTTTACAGGCAGTAGGACCTGTCATCATTCACTATGAACTGGACTGTGTGTTTACAGGCAGTAGGACCTGTCATCATTCACTTTGAACTGGACTGTGTGTTTACAGGCAGTAGGACCTGTCATCATTCACTATGAACTGGACTGTGTGTTTACAGGCAGTAGGACCTGTCATCATTCACTATGAACTGGATTGTGTGTTTACAGGCAGTAGGACCTGTCATCATTCACTTTGAACTGGACTGTGTGTTTACAGGCAGTAGGACCTGTCATCATTCACTTTGAACTGGACTGTGTGTTTACAGGCAGTAGGACCTGTCATCATTCACTTTGAACTGGACTGTGTGTTTACAGGCAGTAGGACCTGTCATCATTCACTTTGAACTGGACTGTGTGTTTACAGGCAGTAGGACCTGTCATCAGTTGCACAGCGCAACTTTAGATCATTAGAACGCATTCAGCAAAAGTCACAAAATACACCTGAATGGATTTCTGAGTCCTCTTACATTTGGGAACTTTACAGTCCTATTGATTAAACAACCATAAAAAGGCAGGCTATCTTTCCCTACAGTTCCCTCCACTAATATTGACACCCTTGGTAGATATGAGCAAAACGGGCTGTGAAAAAAATATGAAAAATATTAATCTAACCTTTAATTATTGTATAATAATTGAAAAATAATCTATCTTATTATAGAACAAATATTTTTGTCATTCAATACTTTGTGTAACCTCCCTTTGCCAAGATAACAGCTCTGAGTCTTCTCCTATAATTTTGATACTGTAAACCATGCGATACTTTTGGGTAAGCTATCGTCAATGGGACTGGGATCGGATGCCTGTCGTTGGTTTCATGACTATCTAAAGGATAGAAGTCAGGTTGTTAGAGTCGACGGCATCCAGTCGGAGCCATTGGAGTTGGTTAAAGGGGTCCCACAAGGTTCTATGCTTGGTCCATTACTGTTCACTCTCCACATAAACAATATCGGTGATGAGATAAGTGTCAAATTAATTTATATGCTGATGACACTGTCATGTACTCTATCGCTTCAACGGCTGACCAAGCATTATCACTATTGGAGACAGATTTTAAGATATTACAAGGGTCTTTATACAGCTGAAACCTGTTTTAAATGCAAAGAATACACATTTAATGATTTTTAATAGGTTCAAAAAGTTGGTTGAAAATACACTTGCACTTAGGGGAACAACCTGTTAGGGGAACAACCTGTTAGGGGAACAACCTGTTAGGGGAACAACCTGTTAGGGGAACAACCTGTTAGGGGAATAACTTGTTAGGGGAATAACCTGTTAGGGGAACAACCTGTTAGGGGAATAACCTGTTAGGGGAATAACTTGTTAGGGGAATAACCTGTTAGGGGAACAACCTGTTAGGGGAACAACCTGTTAGGGGAACAACCTGTTAGGGGAACAACCTGTTAGGGGAATAACCTGTTAGGGGAATAACCTGTTAGGGGAATAACCGATGTGTAAGTGTAACAATCTGCTGTTGTATTTGTTTGTGTTATCTGTGATGGTTTTGTTTGTCTTGTGTAGTTTCTTAATCATTGTACCTAAACTGAATGTGTAAACATGTATACGCAGGGCCCAGCTGTAACAGAGACCTTGGTCTCAGTCTGTGTTCCTTGTTGAAATAAAGGTAGAATAATCATGCGTAATGAGGTTGGAGAACACATGGCAAGGGATCTGAGACCATTCCTCCATACAGAATCTCTCCAGATCCTTCAGATTCTGAGGTCCACGCTTGTGGATTCTCCTCATCAGCTCATCACACAGGTTTTCTATGGAGTTCAGGTCAGGGGACTGGGATGGCCATGGCAAAACCTTGATTATGTGGTAAGTAAACCATTTTTTGTGTTGATTTTGAGGTGTACTTTGGATCATTGTCCTGCTGGAAGATCCAACCACGGCACAGTTTAAGCTTCCTAACAGAGGCAGTCCGGTTTAGATTTAATATCTGCTGGTACTTGATGGAGTCCATGATACCATGTATCCCCACAAGTGGTCCAGGGCCTTTGGAAGAAAAACAGCCCCAAAACATCAAAGATCCATCACCAGACTTCACAGTGGGGATGAGGTACTTTCTGTATGGATATCTTTCTGTCTACACCAATCCCACCTCTGGTGTTTGTTTCCAAAAAGCTCTACTTTGTTCTCATCTGACCATTGAACCTGGTCCCATTGTCAGGTGTAACTGGCTGTAAGGGAGTCAGACGCAGGAGAGCAGAAGTTGGGGGGACAAAGGAGCCTTTTATTTTGGCGAACAAAACTCACGGCACTAAGAACACTAAACACAATATGGGTTGTCATAACCCAGCGCAACCTAACTCCTAACCCTAACCCTAACCTTAACCCCAAACCTAACCCTTAAACCTGAAATTAAAATGTTACTTTTCAGGACACGCAAAATGTCCTGACTTTCCAGAATTTACATTTGTTTCCTGTCTTGTCAGGACATTCTGGTCTGAAAACAAGATATGAAAACGTCAAAAAAAGTCAACACACACACACACACACACTTATGAAACACAGCCAGGGATATCTCTCAGTGAGGCAGGACCCATGATGATAAAGAGAAAAGAGGTTTCAGAAGTCATCAGTGCATGGAGACAGAGAGACAGAAGAGAGCTCAACTGAGAAGGATGAAATCTCTAAAGTTGAGCTGCTTGTTTCTCTCTCCCTGTCTCTGTCTCTCTCCTGCTCTCTCCCCTGTCATGTACGGCAGGGGATACTCACTGCGAGGAGAGGGGCTTTGCAGCATTAATTAGATTTCACATCAAAGAGCGAGACAGTTGCTTCGTTGGGAGCGTGTGCCCGGCCGTGATTGGCTAATCACTCTCACAGGTGATATACACACTCGGAACTCTGAGCTCCCTCTATCCTTGTTCAGCCTGCTGGTTTAGTGCAGGCTGAACTAGGTCTGTAACTGAAGCCTGTCTAGCTGTCAGCTAGAGCCATACACTGGTACCATCCACTCTTGTGATCTCAACAGCAGGCCCTTCTCTGCTCAGGTGGAGTTCAATACCACAAGATAATGGACAGAGACAGTCTCAGGTAGAGTTCAATACCACAAGATAATGGACAGAGACAGTCTCAGGTAGAGTTCAGTACCACGTGATAATGGACAGAGACAGTCTCAGGTAGAGTTCAGTACCACATGATAATGGACAGAGACAGTCTCAAGTAGAGTTCAGTACCACATTATAATGGACAGAGACAGTCTCAGGTAGAGTTCAGTACCACATGATAATGGACAGAGACAGTCTCATGTAGAGTTCAGTACAATGTGATAATGGACAGAGACAGTCTCAGGTAGAGTTCAGTACCACGTGATAATGGACAGAGACAGTCTCAGGTAGAGTTCAGTACCACGTGATAATGGACAGAGACAGTCTCAGGTAGAGTTCAGTACCACATTATAATGGACAGAGACAGTCTCAGGTAGAGTTCAGTACCACATGATAATGGACAGAGACAGTCTCATGTAGAGTTCAGTACAATGTGATAATGGACAGAGACAGTCTCAGGTAGAGTTCAGTACCACGTGATAATGGACAGAGACAGTCTCAGGTAGAGTTCAGTACCACGTGATAATGGACAGAGACAGTCTCAGGTAGAGTTCAGTACCACATGATAATGGACAGAGACAGTCTCAGGTAGAGTTCAGTACAATGTGATAATGGACAGAGACAGTCTCAGGTAGAGTTCAGTACCACATGATAATGGACAGAGACAGTCTCAGGTAGAGTTCAGAACCACGTGATAATGGACAGAGACAGTCTCAGGTAGAGTTCAGTACCACATTATAATGGACAGAGACAGTCTCAGGTAGAGTTCAGAACCACGTGATAATGGACAGAGACAGTCTCAGGTAGAGTTCAGTACCACGTGATAATGGACAGTCTCAGGTAGAGTTCAGTACTACGTGATAATGGACAGAGACAGTCTCAGGTAGAGTTCAGTACTACGTGATAATGGACAGAGACAGTCTCAGGTAGAGTTCAGTACCACGTGATAATGGACAGAGACAGTCTCAGGTAGAGTTCAGTACAATGTGATAATGGACAGAGACAGTCTCAGGTAGAGTTCAGTACCACGTGATAATGGACAGAGACAGTCTCAGGTAGAGTTCAGTACAACGTGATAATGGACAGAGACAGTCTCAGGTAGAGTTCAGTACCACATTATAATGGACAGAGACAGTCTCAGGTAGAGTTCAGTACCACATTATAATGGACAGAGACAGTCTCAGGTAGAGTTCAGTACAACGTGATAATGGACAGAGACAGTAATAATCCAAACCTTCTAATCTCGATCCAGGATCAATCTGTTCCCTAATCCAAACCTTTTAATCTCGATCCAGGATCAATCTATTCCCTAATCCAAACCTTCGCTCTGATATGATCGATACAAGTGAATATTAATGCTGCCTAAATAAATGAGATAATGTCTCTCTCTCTCTCTGTCTCTAAACCAGAGTCTGTTATTTCATCCAGTTAAGACTACATGATAAGTAATCAGAGGGGAGATCATCCGTCTTGGAATTCAGGGTGAGAGAAAGACCCCTGGTTCACTGGCCTGGATGACAAGAGGGATTTCACCCCCACATGCATATGAACACACACATCTCATTTGAGAACAGACTGAGAACGTCTCCAAACACACACATCTCATTTGAGAACAGACTGAGAACGTCTCCAAAGTCATGCCAAGTGCATAAAAGAATGTTCATATGGTCAGAGGTCAACAGAAATCTAATTATGACAACGAGGTGAAGTACAGGCACTTTAATTATTCAAACCTCCTGTATGATCATTTCAATGACACAGGAATGGGGTGGGGGTGTAGTGTGAGAAGGATCTCTCTATCTGATCTGCGAGGCGGAGGCTCTGTGTTTGATGGGGGAGGAGTTGGCCATGGCTGGGAGATGAAGGTTCCGGGACACAAAGTTCCTCTGGCGGACATCAGTGGGAGGGAGTTCCCTGGAAGAGGTGTTCCCATTGGAGGAGGCAGAGTGGGGTGGGGTGTAAGCAGGCGTGGTTCCTTTCACCTCGTACGTCCACTGCATGTCTGCTGTCTGGAGGAGAGACAAGCAGCTGTCAGCCAGTGAGGTGTGTGTCTGCAGGAGAGACAAGCAGCTGTCAACCAGTGAGGTGTGTGTCTGCTGTCTGCAGGAGAGACAAGCAGCTGTCAACCAGTGAGGTGTGTGTCTGCTGTCTGCAGGAGAGACAAGCAGCTGTCAACCAGTGAGGTGTGTGTATGTCTGCTGTCTGGGGGAGGGACAAGCATCTGTCAATCAGTGAGGTGTGTGTCTGCTGTCTGGGGGAGGGGCAAGCATCTGTCAACCACTGAGGTGTGTGTGTCTGCTGTCTGGGGGAGAGACAAGCAGCTGTCAATCAGTGAGGTGTGTGTGTCTGCTGTCTGGGGGAGAGACAAGCAGCTGTCAATCAGTGAGGTGTGTGCCTGCTGTCTGGGGGAGAGACAAGCAGCTGTCAACCAGTGAGGTGTGTGTGTCTGCTGTCTGGGGGAGGGACAAGCATCTGTCAATCAGGGAGGTGTGTGTGTCTGTATCTGTTGCCCTGATCCTTACACTCTTAGAAAAAAGGATTCCAAAAGGGTTCTTCAGCTTTCCCCATAGGAGAACCCTTTTTGGTTCCAGGTAGAACCATTTTTGATTCCAGGTAGAACTCTTTTGGATTCTATATAGAAAGAACCCTTATTTAGAAAGAATCCTATTTCTACATGGAACCCAAAAGGGTTCTACCTGGAACCAAAAAGGGTTCTTCCAGAGGTTCTCCTATGGGAACAGTCGAAGAGCCCTTTTAGCTTCTAGATTGCACCTTTTTTAGCAAGGAGTGTAGTGTGTTACTAGCCAGACATACCTGGACCAGCAGCGTAGCGTGGTGTCTCTTGCTGTACATGGAGGGGGTGAAGGAGACGGTGAGGAGGGTACCGGCTGACCCCACTGGGAGGAGCTCACCTGAGGAGGGACACACCTGGAACTCACTGCCTCCACCTGGCAGGAACCCTGCTGTGAATGGCTCTGGGTACCTGCCACATAGACATTCAGGAACACACACATGGACAGGGTAAGTGTCAGGGAAACACACACACATAGATACCCCCCCACCCCAAACACACACACACACACACACACACACACACACACACACACACACACACACACACACACACACACACACACACACACAACACACACACACACACACACACACACAGCTTGACCTGGTCTGGCTGGTCAGTCTGAAGCCCACAGCAGAGGTCTTGTGTAGCCCTGCAGCGTTAATGGTGATGACATCATCAACCTGCGGCTCGGTGGAGATGAGGCTGATGGGAAACTTCCAGAGCCCACCTGTCAAACACTGAACCGACAGCACAGCTGAACACCTAGGGAGAGGAGGAGAGGTGGGGATGGGAGAAGAGAGGAGGGGAGGGGAGAAGAGGGTAGAGGAGGGGACAGGGTGAGGGGAAGAGGATAGGGGAGTGGAGGGGAGAGGGGGAGGAGGAACGTAGAGGAGGAGAGGGAGAGGGGAACACAAATAGATACAGTCTCTGAAGAGTAATTATTTATAAGTAATGCACTTTATCAGATGTTAGTCTGCTACCTGGATTTCTAGAAGGTGCAGAGCTGAGAGCCAGTGTGTGTGTGTGTGTGATATGCGTGTGTTTGTGTGTGTAATATGCGTGTGTTTGTGTGTGTGTGTAATATGCGCACGTTTGTGTGTGTGTGTGTGTGTGTCTATGTGATGTATGTCCGTTACCTGAGAGGTTTGTAAGGGGTAAAGATGAGGTTGATGGTGAGAGAGACGATGCCAGAGTGGGGGTCTCTGTGACAGTTCAGTAGAGACAGGGTTACACAGCCCTCCAGCTGGGACCGCTCAGCATCACTGTTATAACACACCTCACATAGGAAGTCTTCTAGAGCCAGCCTGAAGCCTGCTGCTAACACATGGATGGACACACACACACTGACTCAGTTCTGGTACTCTGTGTATACAGCCAAGTTATCATTGACTCAGTACTGATACTCTGTGTATACAGCCAAGTTATCATTGACTCAGTACTGGTACTATGTGTAAACAGCCAAGTTATCATTGACTCAGTACTGATACTCTGTGTATACAGCCAAGTTATCATTGACTCAGTACTGATTCTCTGTATATAGCCAAGTTATCATTGACTCAGTACTGGTACTCTGTATATAGCCAAGTTATCATTGACTCAGTACTGATACTCTGTGTATACAGCCAAGTTGGCTGACAGCCGTGGTATATCAGACCGTATACCACGGAGATGATAAAACATGTATTTTTACTGCTCTAATTACGTTGGTAACCAGTTTATAATATCAATAAGGCACCTTGGGGGTTTGTGGTATATAACTAATATACCACGGCTAAGAGCTGTATCCAGGCACTCTGCGTTGAGATGTGCCTAAGAACAGCCCTTAGCTGTGGTCTATTGGCCACATACCACACCCCCTCGGGCCTTATTGCTTAATGATATCATTGTTAGTCTACACCTGTTGTTTACCAAGCATGTGACAAATACAATTGTATTTGATTTGACACACACACACTATCCAACCTGACTTTGTCAAAACAGCAATATGGTGTGTGTTGTCAGGAGACTAGACAGATCCTACAAGGAGAATGATGATGTGTGTGTTGTCAGGAGATTAGACACATCCTACAAGGAGAATGATGATGTGTGTGTTGTCAGGAGACTAGACACATCCTACAAGGAGAATGATGATGTGTGTGTTGTCAGGAGACTAGACACATCCTACAAGGAGAATTATGATGTGTGTGTTGTCAGGAGACTAGACAGATCCTACAAGGAGAATGATGATGTGTGTGTTGTCAGGAGACTAGACACATCCTACAAGGAGAATGATGATGTGTGTGTTGTCAGGAGACTAGACACATCCTACAAGGAGAATGATGATGTGTGTGTTGTCAGGAGACTAGACAGATCCTACAAGGAGAATGATGATGTGTGTGTTGTCAGGAGACTAGACACATCCTACAAGGAGAATGATGATGTGTGTGTTGTCAGGAGATTAGACACATCCTACAAGGAGAATGATGATGTGTGTGTTGTCAGGAGATTAGACACATCCTACAAGGAGAATGATGATGTGTGTGTTGTCAGAAGATTAGACACATCCTACAAGGAGAATGATGATGTGTGTGTTGTCAGGAGATTAGACACATCATACAAGGAGAATGATGATGTGTGTGTTGTCAGGAGACTAGACACATCCTACAAGGAGAATGATGATGTGTGTGTTGTCAGGAGACTAGACACATCCTACAAGGAGAATGATGATGTGTGTGTTGTCAGGAGACTAGACACATCCTACAAGGAGAATGATGATGTGTGTGTTGTCAGGAGACTAGACACATCCTACAAGGAGAATGATGATGTGTGTGTTGTCAGGAGACTAGACACATCCTACAAGGAGAATGATGATGTGTGTGTTGTCAGGAGACTAGACACATCCTACAAGGAGAATGATGATGTGTGTGTTGTCAGGAGACTAGACACATCCTACAAGGAGAATGATGAGGTGTGTGTTGTCAGGAGACTAGACACATCCTACAAGGAGAATGATGAGGTGTGTGTTGTCAGGAGACTAGACACATCCTACAAGGAGAATGATGATGTGTGTGTTGTCAGGAGACTAGACACATCCTACAAGGAGAATGATGATGTGTGTGTTGTCAGGAGACTAGACACATCCTACAAGGAGAATGATGATGTGTGTGTTGTCAGGAGACTAGACACATCCTACAAGGAGAATGATGATGTGTGTGTTGTCAGGAGACTAGACACATCCTACAAGGAGAATGATGATGTGTGTGTTGTCAGGAGATTATTGTGATGATTATGAACAAGTGGACTTCACTTAACCAGAGTTAGCATTTTATGCTAACGAACACTGTGAACATTGTCAGCTGACTAAGTGACCTTGGATATGCTCTGTTGAGACAGAAATTATGCATTACAATTAGCTACATAATCACATCACACACTCTCAGGGTACAGGCCCACACACTCTCACGGTACAGGCCCACACACGACAACACACACTCTCAGGGTACAGGCCCACACACTCTCAGGGTACAGACCCACACACTCTCAGGGTACAGACCCACACACTCTCAGGGTACAGACCCACACACGACAACACACACAATGACATGCAACACACACTCACTTCAAACCTAACTTCCAGTGAAGTTGATGTGATCTCACCTGAGGAGGGGGCGCTGATGAGAGTTGTGTCTGTGTTGCTGATGGAGGAGGGGGCCCTGATGAGAGGTGTGTCTGTGTTGCTGGCGGAGGAGGGGTCTCCGATGAGAGTTGTGTCTGTGTTGCTGATGGAGGAGGGGGCCCTGATGAGAGTTGTGTCTGTGTTGCTGACGGAGGAGGGGGCCCTGATGAGAGTTGTGTCTGTGTTGCTGACGGAGGAGGGAGCCCTGATGAGAGTTGTGTCTGTGTTGCTGACGGAGGAGGGGGCCCTGATGAGAGTTGTGTCTGTGTTGCTGACGGAGGAGGGGGCCCTGATGAGAGTTGTGTCTGTGTTGCTGACGGAGGAGGGAGCCCTGATGAGAGTTGTGTCTGTGTTGCTGACGGAGGAGGGGGCCCTGATGAGAGTTGTGTCTGTGTTGCTGACGGAGGAGCCAGGAACACATCCCGTCAACAGCACCTCCACTCTCTCCTCCACTCGACCGCGAGCCTCACATTCTATCACCGCTGGATGAGAGGGTTCAGGAGGGGCCTCTGGGATGCCATGGATGGGGTAGACCCAGCGGACCAAACGCACCCGGTCTTTCTCTACCTCCACACACCTGTACACAGAGAAACACCTGTTACACACACACGCATGTGTACACACACACACACACACACACACACACACATGTGTACACACACACACACACAGCATGTGCACACACACACACACACACACACACCTGTACACAGAGAAACACCTATTACACACACATGTGTACACACACACACACACACACACACACACATGTGTACACACACACACACACACACACACACGTGTACACACACACACACACACGCATGTGCACACACACACACACACACACACACCTGTACACAGAGAAACACCTATTACACACACACACATGTGTACACACACACACACACACACACACACACACACACACACACACACACACACACGTGTACACACACACACGCATGTGCACACACACACACACACACACACACACACACACACACACACACACCTGTACACAGAGAAACACCTATTACACACACACACACGTGTACATACACACACACACACACACACACACACACACACACACACACACTGTACTGACTTGTCCCTCTGGGCCGTGGTGAGTGGTGAGTCCAGGCGGGGGAGGTTGAAGAGGGGCTCTAGCTGAACCAGGAGCCAGGCCTGGTGCAGTTGCATGGAGTCAGGGGCAAACACCACAGGAATGTCCACACTGGCCCCCGCAGACACACGCACACCTGGAGCCAACATGGAGGACGGGAGGGACAAGCTTTACTAGTGTATCTAACATGTAGGCTGAAACTCAGGCTAACACCATGGAGAACAGAGGAACTATGCCTTTCAAGTAAGGCTTGACACAGAGATGTGTAAGAACTGACCTTGTGTCTGTTTGAGGGGGATGCAGAACACTTTCCTGTCACAGATGAAGGACTGGCTTGATCTCTTCTGACCGGGCTCCTCGTCTGATAGGAGAATGAACCATTACTACCATCATGTCTCTACTAGGACTGTTTCCCTGTGTGTCTGGGGTAGGACTATGTCTGTACATGCATACTGTATATGTGTGTGTGTGTCCAGTGTGTGTCCAGTGTGTGTCCAGTGTGTGTGTCCAGTGTGTGTGTCCAGTGTGTGTCCAGTGTGTATGTCCAGTGTGTGTCCAGTGTGTGTCCAGTGTGTGTGTCCAGTGTGTATGTCCAGTGTGTGTTCAGTGTGTATGTCCAGTGTGTGTGTCCAGTGTGTGTCCAGTGTGTGTGTCCAGTGTGTGTGTCCAGTGTGTGTGTCCAGTGTGTGTCCAGTGTGTATGTCCAGTGTGTGTCCAGTGTGTGTCCAGTGTGTGTGTCCAGTGTGTGTGTCCAGTGTGTGTCCAGTGTGTGTGTCCAGTGTGTGTCCAGTGTGTGTTCAGTGTGTGTCCAGTGTGTGTTCAGTGTGTGTGTTTGACCTGTGAGTCTGAGGTGCAGCAGGGCTGGGTGTTCAGTAGGGTTCCTGAAGGGGAGGATGATGGAGGAATGAGATCCCACAGGGGAGGCTACAGACAGAGGCTCCATCCTCCCAGGGGTCAGGCCTTCACCACACAGCTGGAAGCTCCAGTGTTTCAACTGGGAGGACAACAACAACAACTAAATCATTGTCAGCTGACAGATGGAGGAATTACATTTTGGTTACCTAGTTACATGTGGAAATAGCAGAGATTCAGAACCATGGATAGTGGAAAAATGTCATTGATTTTGATTCATCTTTGCAATCATCAACAATCATTGTTTACACCATTGTACTGTGAGTCCATCCTGTTTCAACTGCTGTATCAGACAGTCCTAATTCACTTCCTACCCCTTCCCCTCTCTCTCCAACCCTTCCTACCTCTTCCCCTCTCCCTCCAACCCTTCCTACCTCTTCCCCTCTCCCTCCAACCCTTCCCCTTACCCTCCAACCCTTCCCCTCCAACTCTTCCTACCTCTTCCCCTTACCCTCCAACCCTTCCTACCTCTTCCCCTTACCCTCCAACCCTTCCCCTTACCCTCCAACCCTTCCTACCTCTTCCCCTTACCCTCCAACCCTTCCTACCTCTTCCCCTTACCCTCCAACCCTTCCTACCTCTTCCCCTTACCCTCCAACCCTTCCTACCTCTTCCCCTTACCCTCCAACCCTTCCTACCTCTTCCCCTTACCCTCCAACCCTTCCTACCTCTTCCCCTTACCCTCCAACCCTTCCCCTTACCCTCCAACCCTTCCCCTTACCCTCCAACCCTTCCTACCTCTTCCCCTTACCCTCCAACCCTTCCCCTTACCCTCCAACCCTTCCCCTTCCACTCCAACCCTTCCTACCTCTTCCCCTTACCCTCCAACCCTTCCTACCTCTTCCCCTTACCCTCCAACCCTTCCTACCTCTTCCCCTTACCCTCCAACCCTTCCTACCTCTTCCCCTTACCCTCCAACCCTCCCCCTTACCCTCCAACCCTTCCCCTTACCCTCCAACCCTTCCTACCTCTTCCCCTCTCCCTCCAACCCTTCCTACCTCTTCCCCTTACCCTCCAACCCTTCCTACCTCTTCCCCTCTCCCTCCAACCCTTCCTACCTCTTCCCCTCTCCCTCCAACCCTTCCTACCTCTTCCCCTTACCCTCCAACCCTTCCTACCTCTTCCCCTTACCCTCCAACCCTTCCTACCTCTTCCCCTCTCCCTCCAACCCTTCCTACCTCTTCCCCTTACCCTCCAACCCTTCCCCTTACCCTCCAACCCATCCCCTTCCCCTCCAACCCTTCCTACCTCTTCCCCTCTCCCTCCAACCCTTCCTACCTCTTCCCCTTACCCTCCAACCCTTCCCCTTACCCTCCAACCCTTCCTACCTCTTCCCCTCACCCTTCAACCCTTCCTACCTCTTCCCCTTACCCTCCAACCCTTCCTACCTCTTCCCCTTCCCCTCCAACCCTTCCTACCTCTTCCCCTTCCCCTCCAACACTTCCTACCTCTTCCCCTTCCCCTCCAACCCTTCCTACCTCTTCCCCTTCCCATCCAACCCTTCCTACCTCTTCCCCTTCCCCTCCAACCCTTCCTACCTCTTCCCCTTCCCCTCCAACCCTTCCTACCTCTTCCCCTTCCCCTCCAACCCTTCCTACCTCTTCCCCTTACCCTCCAACCCTTCCTACCTCTTCCCCTTCCCCTCCAACCATTCCTACCTCTTCCCCTTACCCTCCAACCCTTCCTACCTCTTCCCCTTCCCCTTCAACCCTTCCCCTCTTCCCCTTACCCTCCAACCCTTCCCCTCTTCCCCTTACCCTTCAACCCTTCCCCTCTTCCCCTTACCCTTCAACCCTTCCCCTTACCCTCCAACCCTTCCCCTTACCCTCCAACCCTTCCTACCTCTTCGCCTTACCCTCCAACCCTTCCTACCTCTTCCCTTTCCCCTTCCCTCCAACCCTTCCTACCTCTTCCCCTTCCCCTTCCCCTCCAACCCTTCCTACATCTTCCCCTTCCCCTCTCCCTCCAACCCTTCCTACCTCTTCCCCTTACCCTCCAACCCTTCCCCTTACCCTCCAACCCTTCCCCTTACCCTTCAACCCTTCCCCTTACCCTCCAACCCTTCCCCTTACCCTCCAACCCTTCCTACCTCTTCCCCTTACCCTCCAACCCTTCCTACCTCTTCCCCTTCCCCTTCCCCTCCAACCCTTCCTACATCTTCCCCTTCCCCTCTCCCTCCAACCCTTCCTACCTCTTCCCCTTCCCCTTACCCTCCAACCCTTCCCCTTACCCTCCAACCCTTCCCCTTACCCTTCAACCCTTCCCCTTACCCTTCAACCCTTCCCCTTCCCCTTCCCCTCCAACCCTTCCTACATCTTCCTCTTCCCCTTACCCTCCAAACCTTCCCCTTACCCTCCAACCCTTCCCCTTACCCTTCAACCCTTCCCCTTACCCTCCAACCATTCCCCTTACCCTCCAACCCTTCCTACATCTTCCCCTTCCCCTCTCCCTCCAACCATTCCTACCTCTTCCCCTTACCCTCCAACCCTTCCTACCTCTTCCCCTTACCCTCCAACCCTTCCTACCTCTTCCCCTTCCCCTCCAACCCTTCCCCTCTTCCCCTTACCCTCCAACCCTTCCTACCTCTTCCCCTTACCCTCCAACCCTTCCTACCTCTTCCCCTTACCCTCCAACCCTTCCCCTCTTCCCTTACCCTCCAACCCTTCCCCTTACCCTCCAACCCTTCCCCTTACCCTCCAACCCTTCCTACCTCTTCCCCTTACCCTCCAACCCTTCCTACCTCTTCACCTGTCCCTCCAACCCTTCCTACCTCTTCCCCTTACCCTCCAACCCTTCCCCTTACCCTCCAACCCGTCCCCTTCCCCTCCAACCCTTCCTAACTCTTCCCCTCTCCCTCCAACCCTTCCTACCTCTTCCCCTTACCCTCCAACCCTTCCTACCTCTTCCCCTTACCCTCCAACCCTTCCTACCTCTTCCCCTTACCCTCCAACCCTTCCCCTTACCCTCCAACCCTTCCCCTTACCCTCCAACCCTTCCTACCTCTTCCCCTTACCCTCCAACCCTTCCCCTTACCCTCCAACCTTTCCTACCTCTTCCCCTTCCCCTCCAACCCTTCCTACCTCTTCCCCTTCCCCTCCAACCCTTCCTACCTCTTCCCCTTACCCTCCAACCCTTCCTACCTCTTCCCCTTCCCCTTCAACCCTTCCTACCTCTTCCCCTTACCCTCCAACCCTTCCCCTTACCCTCCAACCCATCCCCTTCCCCTCCAACCCTTCCTACCTCTTCCCCTCTCCCTCCAACCCTTCCTACCTCTTCCACTTACCCTCCAACCCTTCCTACCTCTTCCCCTTACCCTCCAACCCTTCCCCTTACCCTCCAACCCTTCCTACCTCTTCCCCTTACCCTCCAACCCTTCCTACCTCTTCCCCTTCCCCTCCAACCCTTCCTACCTCTTCCCCTTCCCCTCCAACCCTTCCTACCTCTTCCCCTTACCCTCCAACCCTTCCTACCTCTTCCCCTTACCCTCCAACCCTTCCCCTTACCCTCCAACCCTTCCCCTTACCCTCCAACCCTTCCTACCTCTTCCCTTTCCCCTTCCCCTCCAACCCTTCCTACCTCTTCCCCTTCCCCTTCCCCTACAACCCTTCCTACATCTTCCCCTTCCCCTCTCCCTCCAACCCTTCCTACCTCTTTCCCTTCCCCTCCAACCCTTCCTACCTCTTCCCCTTACCCTCCAACCCTTCCCCTTACCCTCCAACCCTTCCCCTTACCCTCCAACCCTTCCCCTCACCCTCCAACCATTCCTACCTCTTCCCCTTACCCTCCAACCCTTCCTACCTCTTCCCCTTACCCTCCAACCCTCCCCCTTACCCTCCAACCCTTCCCCTTACCCTCCAACCCTTCCTACCTCTTCCCCTCTCCCTCCAACCCTTCCTACCTCTTCCCTTACCCTCCAACCCTTCCTACCTCTTCCCCTTACCCTCCAACCCTTCCCCTTACCCTCCAACCCTTCCTACCTCTTCCCCTTCCCCTCCAACCCTTCCTACCTCTTCCCCTTCCCCTCCAACCCTTCCTACCTCTTCCCCTTACCCTCCAACCCTTCCTACCTCTTCCCCTTACCCTCCAACCCTTCCCCTTACCCTCCAACCCTTCCCCTTACCCTCCAACCCTTCCTACCTCTTCCCTTTCCCCTTCCCCTCCAACCCTTCCTACCTCTTCCCCTACAACCCTTCCTACATCTTCCCCTTCCCCTCTCCCTCCAACCCTTCCTACCTCTTCCCCTTCCCCTCCAACCCTTCCTACCTCTTCCCCTTACCCTCCAACCCTTCCCCTTACCCTCCAACCCTTCCCCTTACCCTCCAACCCTTCCCCTCACCCTCCAACCATTCCTACCTCTTCCCCTTACCCTCCAACCCTTCCTACCTCTTCCCCTTACCCTCCAACCCTCCCCCTTACCCTCCAACCCTTCCCCTTACCCTCCAACCCTTCCTACCTCTTCCCCTCTCCCTCCAACCCTTCCTACCTCTTCCCCTTACCCTCCAATCCTTCCTAACCTCCAACCTTCCCCTTACCCTCCAACCCTCCTACCTCTTCCCTTCCCCTCCAACCCTTCCTACCTCTTCCCCTTCCCCTCCAACCCTTCCTACCTCTTCCCCTTCCCCTCCAACCCTTCCTACCTCTTCCCCTTACCCTCCAACCCTTCCTACCTCTTCCCCTTACCCTCCAACCCTTCCGACCTCTTCCCCTTACCCTCCAAGCCCTTCCTACCTCTTCCCATTACCCTCCAACCCTCCCTACCTCTTCCCCATCCCCTCCAACCCTTCCTACCTCTTCCCCTTACCCTCCAACCCTTCCTACCTCTTCCCTTACCCTCCAACCCTTCCCCTCTTCCCCTTACCCTCCAACCCTTCCCCTTCCCCCTCCAACCCTTACCCTTACCCTCCAACCCTTCCACCTCTTCCCCATCCCCTTCCCCTCCAATCCTTCCTACCTCTTCCCTTCCCCTTCCCCTCCAACCCTTCTACCTCTTCCCCTTCCCCTCCAACCCTTCCCCTCTTCCCCTTCCCCTCCATCCCTTCCCCTTACCCTTCAACCCTTCCCCTTACCCTCCAACCCTTCCCCTCACCCTCCAACCATTCCTACCTCTTCCCCTTACCCTCCAACCCTTCCTACCTCTCCCCTTACCCTCAAACCCTTCCTACCTCTTCCCCTTACCCTCCAACCCTTCCTACCTCTTCCCCTTACCCTCCAACCCTTCCTACCTCTTCCCCGTACCCTCCAACCCTTCCTACCTCTTCCCCTTACCCTCCAACCATTCCTACCTCTTCCCTTACCCTCCAACCCTTCCTACCTCTTCCCCTCTCTCTCCAACCCTTCCCCTCTTCCCCTTACCTTCCACCCCTTCCTACCTCTTCCCCTCTCTCCAACCCTTCCTACCTCTTCCCTCTCTCTCCAACCCTTCCTACCTCTTCCCCTTACCCTCCAACCCTTCCTACCTCTTCCCCTTACCCTCCAACCCTTCCTACCTCTTCCCTCTCTCTCCAACCCTTCCCCTCTTCCCCTTACCCTCCAACCCTTCCTACCTCTTCCCCTCTCTCTCCA
>NC_143028.1:50000-55000 GCF_057628025.1 Oncorhynchus mykiss
TTATACTACCACTACTATGTTCTATTATACTACCACTACTATGTTCTATTATACTACCACTACTATGTTCTATTATACTACCACTACTATGTTCTATTATACTACCACTACTATGTTCTATTATACTACCACTACTATGTTCTATTATGCTACCACTAATATGTTCTATTATACTACCACTACTATGTTCTATTATACTACCACTACTATGTTCTATTACCACTACTATGTTCTATTATACTACCAGTACTATGTTCTATTATACTACCACTACTATGTTCTATTATACTACCAGTACTATGTTCTATTATGCTACCACTACTATGTTCTATTATACTACCACTACTATGTTCTATTATACTACCACTACTATGTTCTATTATACTACCAGTACTATGTTCTATTATACTACCACTACTATGTTCTATTATACTACCACTACTATGTTCTATTATGCTACCACTACTATGTTCTATTATACTACCACTACTATGTTCTATTATACTACCACTACTATGTTCTATTATACTACCACTACTATGTTCTATTATACTACCAGTACTATGTTCTATTATACTACCACTACTATGTTCTATTATACTACCACTACTATGTTCTATTATGCTACCACTACTATGTTCTATTATACTACCACTACTATGTTCTATTATACTACCACTACTATGTTCTATTATACTACCACTACTATGTTCTATTATACTACCAGTACTATGTTCTATTATGCTACCACTACTATGTTCTATTATACTACCACTACTATGTTCTATTATACTACCACTACTATGTTCTATTATGCTACCACTACTATGTTCTATTATACTACCACTACTATGTTCTATTATACTACCACTACTATGTTCTATTATGCTACCACTACTATGTTCTATTATACTACCACTACTATGTTCTATTATACTACCACTACTATGTTCTATTATACTACCACTACTATGTTCTATTATACTACCACTACTATGTTCTATTATACTACCACTACTATGTTCTATTATACTACCACTAATATGTTCTATTATACTACCACTACTATGTTCTATTATACTACCACTACTATGTTCTATTATACTACCACTACTATGTTCTATTATACTACCACTACTATGTTCTATTATGCTACCACTACTATGTTCTATTATACTACCACTACTATGTTCTATTATACTACCACTACTATGTTCTATTATGCTACCACTACTATGTTCTATTATACTACCACTAATATGTTCTATTATGCTACCACTACTATGTTCTATTATACTACCACTACTATGTTCTATTATACTACCACTACTATGTTCTATTATACTACCACTACTATGTTCTATTATACTACCACTACTATGTTCTATTATACTACCACTACTATGTTCTATTATACTACCACTACTATGTTCTATTATACTACCACTACTATGTTCTATTATACTACCACTAATATGTTCTATTATACTACCACTACTATGTTCTATTATACTACCACTACTATGTTCTATTATGCTACCACTACTATGTTCTATTATACTACCACTACTGTGTTCTATTATACTACCACTACTATGTTCTATTATACTACCACTACTATGTTCTATTATACTACCACTACTATGTTCTATTATACTACCACTACTATGTTCTATTATACTACCACTAATATGTTCTATTATGCTACCACTACTATGTTCTATTATACTACCACTAATATGTTCTATTATACTACCACTACTATGTTCTATTATACTACCACTACTATGTTCTATTATACTACCACTAATATGTTCTATTATACTACCACTACTATGTTCTATTATACTACCACTACTATGTTCTATTATGCTACCACTACTATGTTCTATTATACTACCACTACTGTGTTCTATTATACTACCACTACTATGTTCTATTATACTACCACTACTATGTTCTATTATACTACCACTACTATGTTCTATTATACTACCACTACTATGTTCTATTATACTACCACTACTATGTTCTATTATACTACCACTACTATGTTCTATTATACTACCACTAATATGTTCTATTATGCTACCACTACTATGTTCTATTATACTACCACTACTATGTTCTATTATACTACCACTACTATGTTCTATTATACTACCACTACTATGTTCTATTATACTACCACTACTATGTTCTATTATACTACCACTAATATGTTCTATTATACTACCACTACTATGTTCTATTATACTACCACTACTATGTTCTATTATACTACCACTACTATGTTCTATTATACTACCACTACTATGTTCTATTATACTACCACTACTATGTTCTATTATACTACCACTAATATGTTCTATTATGCTACCACTACTATGTTCTATTATACTACCACTACTATGTTCTATTATACTACCACTACTATGTTCTATTATACTACCACTACTATGTTCTATTACCACTACTATGTTCTATTATACTACCACTACTATGTTCTATTATACTACCACTACTATGTTCTATTATACTACCACTACTATGTTCTATTATACTACCACTACTATGTTCTATTATACTACCACTACTATGTTCTATTATACTACCACTACTATGTTCTATTATACTACCACTACTATGTTCTATTATACTACCACTACTATGTTCTATTATACTACCACTACTATGTTCTATTATACTACCACTACTATGTTCTATTATACTACCACTACTATGTTCTATTATACTACCACTATGTTCTATTATACTACCACTACTATGTTCTATTATACTACCACTACTATGTTCTATTATACTACCACTACTATGTTCTATTATACTACCACTACTATGTTCTATTACCACTACTATGTTCTATTATACTACCACTACTATGTTCTATTATACTACCACTACTATGTTCTATTATACTACCACTACTATGTTCTATTATACTACCACTACTATGTTCTATTTGTTGCCATTAGTAACAATCAACAAATCCCTCAGGGGATCAATAAATATTATTTATTTACATCCAATCGTTCATTCAACCTGATTCCCAATGACACAGTGTCCAATACAATAAGGTTGAGGTAACATGACAGAGATCAACGCCCGTATTCACAAAATATATGAGAGTAGGAGTGCTGATCTGGGATCAGGTTAGCCTTTTAAATCATAATGAATACTAGAGAGAGGACCAGATCCTAGTGCTGATCTGGGATCAGGTTAGCCTTTTAAATCATAATGAATACTAGAGAGAGGACCAGATCCTAGTGCTGATCTGGGATCAGGTTAGCCTTTTAAATCATGATGAATAATAGAGAGAGGACCAGATCCTAGTGCTGATCTGGGATCAGGTTAGCCTTTTAAATCATAATGAATACTAGAGAGAGGACCAGATCCTAGTCCTGATCTGGGATCAGGTTAGCCTTTTAGATCATAATGAATACTAGAGAGAGGACCAGATCCTATATCAGCTCTCCTACTCTCAGATGCTTAGTGAATACAGGCCCTGAAGTCTTTCCAGTACAGTCAAGGTGTCTGTCTCTTACCTGTCTGTCTCTTCCCTGTCTGTCTCTTCCCTGTCTGTCTCTTCCCTGTCTGTCTCTTCCCTGTCTGTCTCTTCCCTATCTGTCTCTTCCCTATCTGTCTCTTCCCTGTCTGTCTCTTCCCTGTCTGTCTCTTCCCTGTCTGTCTCTTCCCTATCTGTCTCTCCCCTGTCTGTCTCTCCCCTGTCTGTCTCTTCCCTGTCTGTCTCTTCCCTGTCTGTCTCTTCCCTATCTGTCTCTTCCCTGTCTGTCTCTTCCCTGTCTGTCTCTTCCCTATCTGTCTCTTCCCTGTCTGTCTCTTCCCTGTCTGTCTCTTCCCTGTCTGTCTCTTCCCTGTCTGTCTCTTCCCTATCTGTCTCTTCCCTGTCTGACTCTTCCCTTTCTGTCTCTTACCTGTCTGTCTCTTCCCTGTCTGACTCTTCCCTGTCTGTCTCTTACCTGTCTGTCTCTTCCCTGTCTGTCTCTTCCCTATCTGTCTCTTCCCTGTCTGTCTCTTCCCTGTCTGTCTCTTCCCTATCTGTCTCTTCCCTGTCTGACTCTTCCCTGTCTGTCTCTTACCTGTCTGTTCTCTTCCCTGTCTGTCTCTTCCCTGTCTGTCTCTTCCCTGTCTGTCTCTTCCCTGTCTGTCTCTTCCCTACTATAACAGGAGAAGGTGACTGTCTCTTCCCTACTATAACAGGAGAAGGTGACTGTCTCTTCCCTACTATAACAGGAGAAGGTGACTGTCTCTTCCCTACTATAACAGGAGAAGGTGACTGTCTCTTCCCTACTATAACAGGAGAAGGTGACTGTCTCTTCCCTACTATAACAGGAGAAGGTGTCTGTCTCTTACCTGTCTGTTCTCTTCCCTACTATAACAGGAGAAGGTGACTGTCTCTTACCTGTCTGTTCTCTTCCCTACTATAACAGGAGAAGGTGTCTGTTCTCTTCCCTACTATAACAGGAGAAGGTGACTGTCTCTTCCCTACTATAACAGGAGAAGGTGTCTGTTCTCTTCCCTACTATAACAGGAGAAGGTGACTGTCTCTTCCCTACTATAACAGGAGAAGGTGACTGTCTCTTACCTGTCTGTTCTCTTCCCTACTATAACAGGAGAAGGTGACTGTCTCTTCCCTACTATAGCAGGAGAAGGTGTCTGTCTCTTACCTGTCTGTTCTCTTCCCTACTATAACAGGAGAAGGTGACTGTCTCTTCCCTACTATAACAGGAGAATGTGACTGTCTCTTACCTGTCTGTTCTATTCCCTACTATAACAGGAGAAGGTGACTGTCTCTTCCCTACTATAACAGGAGAAGGTGTCTGTCTCTTACCTGTCTGTCTCTTCCCTGTCTGTCTCTTCCCTACTATAACAGGAGAAGGTGACTGTCTCTTACCTGTCTGTTCTCTTCCCTACTATAACAGGAGAAGGTGACTGTCTCTTCCCTACTATAGCAGGAG
>NC_143028.1:60000-67500 GCF_057628025.1 Oncorhynchus mykiss
TATCTCTCCCTCTCTCTCTCTCTCTCCCCTTGTGAAAAAGTGAAGGGAGAGGGTAAGGAAGGACAGAGAGAAGACAGGGAAACAGGAGGAGGAAGAGGCGGAGCAGGAGCAGGGGGATGAGTGTATTACCGTGACGATGCTCTGTGTGGTGGGTCTAAAGGTAAGGGGGTAACAGGTCTTCTCCCCGGCCCGTATGTACACCACAGGAGGGCCGTAGAAGCCACAGCCACTAACCAAGCCTCGCAGACGCCAGTCCTGTCCGCTCTCATTGATCTGGAGAGAATACAGGAAAGATGAAACACACATTCTATTTTCCCCAACCCCTAACCCCTACCCCTAACCCCTAACCCCTAACCCCTAACCCCTAACCCAGTCCTGTCTGCTCTCATTGATCTGGAGAGAATACAGGAAAGATGAGACACACACATTCTATTTTCCCCAACCCCTAACCCTAACCCCTAACCCATACACCTAACCCCTAACCCCTAACCCCTAACCCTAACCCCTAACCCCTAACCCTAACCCCTAACCCATACCCCTAACCCCTAACCCCTAACCCCTAACCCTAACCCAGTCCTGTCTGCTCTCATTGATCTGGAGAGAATACAGGAAAGATGAGACACACACATTCTATTTTCCCCAACCCCTAACCCTAACCCAACCCCTAACCCTAACCCTAACCCTAACCCTAACCCCTACCCCTAACCCTAACCCCTAACCCTAACCCCTACCCCTAACCCTAACCCCATACCCCTAACCCTAACCCCTAACCCCTAACCCTAACCCCTACCCCTAACCCTAACCCCATACCCCCAACCCCTAACCCCTACCCCTAACCCCTACCCCTAACCCCTACCCCTAACCCCTAACCCATACCCCTAACCCTAACCCTAACCCATACCCCTAACCCTAACCCCTAACCCATACCCCTAACCCTAACCCCTAACCCTAACCCTAACCCTAACCCCTAACCCATACCCCTAACCCCATACCCCTACCCCTACCCCTAACCCCTACCCCTAACCCATACCCCTAACCCCAACCCCTAACCCCTACCCCTAACCCATACCCCTAACCCCTAACCCTAACCCCTAACCCATACCCCTAACCCCTAACCCCTAACCCTAACCCCTAACCCTAACCCCTAACCCCTAATCCCTAACCCTAACCCCTAACCCCAACCCCTAACCCCTAACCCATAACCCCTAACCCCTAACCCCTAACCCCCAACCCCTAACCCCCAACCCTAACCCCTAACCCTAACCCCTAACCCTAACCCTAACCCCTAACCCCAAACCCTAACCCCTAACCCCAAACCCTAACCCCTAACCCATAACCCTAATGCTAATTCTAAACCTAATTCTAACCCAAACCTAACCCCTAACCCTAATGCTAATTCTAAACCTAATTCTAACCCAAACCTAACCCCTAACCCTAATGCTAATTCTAAACCTAACTCTAACCCAAACCCAAACCTAACCCCTAAACCTAAATTAGCCTTTGTCCTCATGTGGACCTGGGAGATGTCCCCACCAGGGAGAATGTTCCTTGTTTTATTCTCCTTCTGGGGATTTACAGTACCGCGAGGATAGTAATAACCCTAACCCCTAACCCATACCCCTAACCCCTAACCCTAACCCCTAACCCTAACCCTAACCCCTAACCCCATACCCCTAACCCCTAACCCCTACCCCTAACCCATACCCCTAACCCCTACCCCTAACCCTAACCCTAACCCTAACCCCTACCCCTAACCCATACCCCTAACCCCAACCCCTAACCCCTACCCCTAACCCTAACCCATACCCCTAACCCCTACCCCTAACCCTAACCCCTAACCCTAACCCATACCCCTAACCCCTAACCCTAACCCCTAATCCCTAACCCTAACCCCTAACCCCAAACCCTAACCCCTAACCCCAAACCCTAACCCCTAACCCATAACCCTAATGCTAATTCTAAACCTAATTCTAACCCAAACCTAACCCCTAACCCTAATGCTAATTCTAAACCTAATTCTAACCCAAACCTAACCCCTAACCCTAATGCTAATTCTAAACCTAACTCTAACCCAAACCCAAACCTAACCCCTAAACCTAAATTAGCCTTTGTCCTCATGTGGACCTGGGAGATGTCCCCACCAGGGAGAATGTTCCTTGTTTTATTCTCCTTCTGGGGATTTACAGTACCACGAGGATAGTAATACAAGCCCCCCCCCCCCCCCCCCCCACACACACACACACACCTAACATACACACACACACACAACACACACAACACACACCCAACATACACATACACACAACATACACAACACACACCCAACACACACAACATACACACACACACCCAACACACACAACATACACCCAACACATACACACACACACACACCCAACATACACATACACAACACACACCCAACACACACAACATACACACACACACACACACACACACACACACCCAACACACACATACACAAAAATCACACAACATACACCCAACACACACACACACCCAACACACACAACACACACACACACACACCCAACACACACATACACACAACATACACACACACACAACACATACACACACCCAACACATACACACACCCAACACACACATACACCCAACACACACATACACCCAACGCACACATACAAACAACACACACATAACATACACACACACCCAGCACACACATACACCCAACACACACATAACATACACACACACCCAACGCACACATACACACAACACACACCCAACACACACATATAAACAACATACACACACACCCAGCACACACATACACCCAACACACACATAACATACACACACACCCAACGCACACATACACACAACACACACCCAACACACACATACACACACACCCAAAACACACATACACACAACATACACTCACACCCAACACACACATACACACAACACACACCCAACACACACATACACTCAACACACACATACACACAACACACACCCAACACACACACACCCAACACACACATACACACAACATACACCCAACACACACATACACCCAACACATAAACACACAACATACACTCAACACACACACACACACCCAACACACACATATACACGCAACACACACGCACACAACCAACACAACCAACACACACAACACACACAACACACACATACACCCAACACACAATTCAACTCTTCAGCCACTCCAGAGCACAAAGCCTGCCACCTCCACATCTCCTCTTCCTCCTCCTCCTCCTTCCCCTCCCCTGTCCCTCCTCCTCCTTCCCCTCTCTCCTCTTCCTCCTCCTCATCCTTTCCCCTCCCCTGTCCCTCCTCCTCCTCCTCCTCCAACTCTCTCCTCCTTCCCCTCTCTCCTCCTCATCCTTCCCCTCTCTCCTCCTCCTCCTCCTCCACCTCTCTCCTCCTTCCCCTCTCTCCTGTCCCTCCTCCTCCTCCTCCTCCTCTGTCCCTCCTCCTCCACCTACCAGAGGGATGTCCTGAGTGACAGACAGGTGAGCGGGCGTGGTGAACTCTAGCTGGGCGTGGTCTCCCTCTGCGGTAACCACGGCTTCCAGCAGGTAGACTCTGATGTCACGCCACGACTGCAGAACCATCTGGCACCGGAACCGACCGGCCACGTGGGCATGGAACCTCAGTGGTACCATCACCACCTCAGAGTCTGGACAGAGAGGGGAGGGGGATAGGAGTGTCTGTCTCTCTGTCTGTCTGTCTGTCTGTCTGTCTGTCTGTCTGTCTGTCTGTCTGTCTGTGTGTGTGTGTGCGTGCGTGTGTGTGTGTGTACCTGTGAGGTTGTCCTGTGTGACCCGTGCGTCCCTGGCCACAGGCAGAGTGATGGTATGAGGCAGGAGGAAGTGTTCCGGTAGAGAAACATTCACACTGTACTCTACCACCTGGGACTGGACTGGACCAGGGACCAGCAGGGACTGGAGGAGAGGAGAGAGACGGTCAGACTGGACTCTACCACCTGGGACTGGACTGGACCAGGGACCAGCAGGGACTGGAGGAGAGGAGAGAGACGGTCAGACTGGACTGGACCAGGGACCAGCAGGGACTGGAGGAGAGGAGAGAGACGGTCAGACTGGACTGGATCAGGGACCAGCAGGGACTGGAGGAGAGGAGAGAGACGGTCAGACTGTACTCTACCACCTGGGACTGGACTGGACCAGGGACCAGCAGGGACTGGAGGAGAGGAGAGAGACGGTCAGACTGGACTGGACCAGGGACCAGCAGGGACAGACAGGAGACCAGGAGGGCAAAGAGAGAGCGAGAGAGAGAGAGCGAGAGACAGAGAGAGAGAGAGAGAACGAGAGCGAGAGCGAGAGAGAGAGAGAGAGAGAGACAGAGAGAGAGAGAGAGAGAGAGCGAGAGACATAGAGAGAGAGAGAGAGCGAGAGAGAGAGAGAGAGAGAGAGAGAGAAAGAGCTGCCCAGAGTGTGTGTGTCTGTCTCTGTGTGTGTCTGTCTCTGTGTGTGTGTCTGTCTCTGTGTGTGTGTCTACTGTCTACCTGTGAGGTGGTGAGAGCAGCGGCCGCCACCCCGGCCCGGACGGTGCTGCTGTCCAGAGTGTGTGTGAGGCTGCGCCTCTTCTTCTCCACAGGGCTCATCCTCTGCTGCCCCACTGTGGCCAGCGCCCGCTCCCACAGCCCGTTAACCAGGGGGACACACACCACCTCATCCAGGGTGCTGCCCACGCCGCAACGCAGGTTCACCGCAGGCCTGGGATCAGCACCATCTAGCAGACACACAGGGCATACGGAAACACACATAGGCCTGGGATCAGCACCACATCGACAGATTTTTCACGTAGTCAGCTCGGGGGTTCGAACCTGCGACCTTTCGGGTACTGGCCCAACGCTCATTAAAGCTAGGCAACCTGCCGCCTCAGTACGGTCATCATGACTCTGCAGATGTGTTCAGTACCAGTACTCACCAGAGGTGGCGCTGCTAACATGGACTACATTAGGACTGGGCTTTGTGGTCAGAGGGGAGGACAGGGGAAGATCTGCTGTCCCCTCCACAAGATACACCTGCTCACCAACCTACACCGACAAAACACACACACACACACACCTATAATCAACAACACACATTATCCAAGCTAGATTTAAATACACACAGCACCTGGAAGGAACACCTAAATCATGGCACACACACACACACACACACACACACACACACACACACACACACACACACACACGGCCCTGTATACCTGCTGGCTGACTAGCAGGACGGAGCAGTGTCTTTTCCCCAGGTGGAAGGGCAGGTAGTGGAGCTCTATGGTTTCTGTCTGTCCAGCCGCCAGACTCACACTCCTGACAGGACTGAAGAACTCATTCACACCACACTCATCTGCAGGATCACAGTGAAGGTCACTGTCCTCCCACTCACCACAGTCAGTTCCACCATTCAACCTATCTGTAGAAAGACTGATACAGAGACAGAGAGAGACTATTTGCACATCGTTATAACACTCTATATAGACATAATATGACATTTGAAATGTCTTTATTATTTTGGAACTTCTGTGAGTGTAATGTTTACTGTTCATTTGATTGTTTATTTCACTTTCGTTTATTATCTACTTCACTTGCTTTGGCAATGTTAACATATGTTTCCCATGCCAATAAAGCCCTTGAATTGAGAGAGAGAGAGAGAGAGAGAGAGCGAGAGAGAGAGAGAGAGGGAGAGGGAAGAGAGAGAGGGAGAGAGAGAGGGAGAGGGAGAGGGAAGAGATTGGAGAGAGGGAAGAGAGGGAGAGAGGGAGAAGAGAGGGAGAAGAGAGGGAAGAGAGGGAAGAGAGGGAGCGAGGGAGAAGAGAGGGAGAAGAGAGGGAAGAGAGGGAGAAGAGAGGGAGAAGAGAGAGAAGAGAGGGAAGAGAGGGATAGGGTAGAGAGGGAGAAGAGAGGGATTGGTCACACTTTTCCCTCTAGTCTGTGTAGTACTGCTGTGTATCACGTTGTTACTACACAGACATAAGAGTTACAGGGTATGAAGTCCTATGAAACTATCTATAATCCATTGAACATTACTGCAGAAGAGAGCAAGGATTTTGCAGCAACAAACAATGTGATTTACAAAAACATCATTTAATTTGCAGTACGGATATGTCCAAACACAAAGCTAACTGTTTTAAACAGAATGAGATTCCTTCTCATGGAAACTCATACTTACATCTGCAGTAAGTCTTTGATGTAGGAAGTAAAGAGAAACACAAGATGTGTGTATATGCGCGTGTGTGTGTGTGTGTGTGTGTGTGTATGTGTGTGTTAGTCCTCTCTTTAATGATCTAACAGAGAACAGACTCCAGAGATTTGCGCTACCTCTGCCTGTGAAGTGTAAACACACACATGACATAGACATATACACACACACACACACACACACACACACACACACACACACACACACACACACACACACACACACACACACACACACACACACACACACACACACACACACACACACACACACTCCCCTACGTAACAGAACAAGTGTAGTCTGGAAAAGTACATATCTATGTACGGCAGTCAGTGAGTGTCTCTGATTGTTTCTATGTATGTGGCACAGCAGTCTAAGGCACAGCATCTCAGTGCTAGAGGTGTCACTACAGACCCTGGTTCGATTCCAGGCTGTATCACAACCGGCAGTGATTGGGAGTCCCATAGGACGGCGCACAATTGGCCCAGCGTCGTCCGGGTTTGGCCGGTGTAGGCCAGCGTCGTCCGGGTTCAGCCGGTGTAGGCCGTCATTGTAAATAAGACTTTGTTCTTAACTGACTAGTTAAATAAAGGTTAAACAGAGAGAGAGATCAGCGCCACAGGTAACTTCCACAAAGCTGTGAACGATTTGAGAGACAAGGCTAGAAGAGCCTTCTATGCCATCAATAGGAACATAAATTCAACATACCAAGGGCGTCCCGGGTGGCAGTCTAGGGCACTGCATCGCAGCGCTAGCTGTGCCACCAGAGACGCCCAGGGTCTGTCGTAACCGGCCGCGACCAGGAGGTCCGTGGGGCGACGCACAATTGGCCTAGCGTCGTCCGGGTTAGGGAGGGTTTGGCCGGTAGGGATGTCCTTGTCTCATCACGCACCAGCGACCCCTGTGGCGGGCCGGGCGCAGTGCACGTTAACCAAGGTCGCCAGGTGCATGGTGATTCCTCCGGCACATTGGTGCGGCTGGCTTCCGGGTTGGAGGTGCGCTGTGTTAAGAAGCAGTGCGGCTTGGTTGGGTTGTGTTTCGGAGGACGCATGACTTTCGACCTTCGTCTCTCCCGAGCCCGTACGGGAGTTGAAGCGATGAGACAAGATAGTAGCTACTAAACAATTGGATACCACGAAATTGGGGAGTAAAAAAGGGTTACATTTTTTTTAAATAATAAAAAATTAAATTCGACATACCAATTAGGATATGGCAAAAACTCTTGGAATCAGTTATAACACCCATTACCCTTTATGGT
>NC_143028.1:245000-382500 GCF_057628025.1 Oncorhynchus mykiss
ATTTAGGAGAGTTAGGGGTATTACTGTAAAAAGGCAGTACAGAGGAGTATTTAGGAGAGTTAGGGGTATTACTGTAGAAAGGCAGTACAGAGGAGTATTTAGGGGAGTTAGGGGTATTACTGTAAAAAGGCAGTACAGAGGAGTATTTAGGAGAGTTAGGGGTATTACTGTAGAAAGGCAGTACAGAGGAGTATTTAGGAGAGTTAGGGGTATTACTGTAGAAAGGCAGTAGGAAGGAGTATTTAGGGGAGTTAGGGGTATTACTGTAGAAAGGCAGTACAGAGGAGTATTTAGGAGAGTTAGGGGTATTACTGTAGAAAGGCAGTAGGAATGAGTATTTAGGGGAGTTAGGGGTATTACTGTAGAAAGGCAGTAGGAAGGAGTATTTAGGGGAGTTAGGGGTATTACTGTAGAAAGGCAGTACGAAGGAGTATTTAGGGGAGTTAGGGGTATTACTGTAGAAAGGCAGTAGGAAGGAGTATTTAGGGGAGTTAGGGGTATTACTGTAGAAAGGCAGTACAGAGGAGTATTAAGGGGAGTTAGGGGTATTACTGTAGAAAGGCAGTAGGAAGGAGTATTTAGGGGAGTTAGGGGTATTACTGTAGAAAGGCAGTACAGAGGAGTATTAAGGGGAGTTAGGGGTATTACTGTAGAAAGGCAGTACAGAGGAGTATTTAGGGGAGTTAGGGGTATTACTGTAGGAAGGCAGTAGGAAGGAGTATTTAGGGGAGTTAGGGGTATTACTGTAGGAAGGCAGTAGGAAGGAGTATTTAGGGGAGTTAGGGGTATTACTGTAGAAAGGCAGTAGGAAGGAGTATTTAGGGGAGTTAGGGGTATTACTGTAGAAAGGCAGTACAGAGGAGTATTTAGGGGAGTTAGGGGTTTTACTGTAGAAAGGCAGTAGGAATGAGTATTTAGGGGAGTTAGGGGTATTACTGTAGGAAGGCAGTACGAATGAGTATTTAGGGGAGTTAGGGGTATTACTGTAGAAAGGCAGTAGGAATGAGTATTTAGGGGAGTTAGGGGTATTACTGTAGAAAGGCAGTACGAAGGAGTATTTAGGGGAGTTAGGGGTATTACTGTAGAAAGGCAGTAGGAATGAGTATTTAGGGGAGTTAGGGGTATTACTGTAGAAAGGCAGTAGGAAGGAGTATTTAGGGGAGTTAGGGGTATTACTGTAGAAAGGCAGTACGAAGGAGTATTTAGGGGAGTTAGGGGTATTACTGTAAAAAGGCAGTACAGAGGAGTATTTAGGAGAGTTAGGGGTATTACTGTAGAAAGGCAGTACGAAGGAGTATTTAGGGGAGTTAGGGGTATTACTGTAGAAAGGCAGTAGGAATGAGTATTTAGGGGAGTTAGGGGTATTACTGTAGAAAGGCAGTACGAAGGAGTATTTAGGGGAGTTAGGGGTATTACTGTAGAAAGGCAGTACGAAGGAGTATTTAGGGGAGTTAGGGGTATTACTGTAGAAAGGCAGTAGGAAGGAGTATTTAAGGGAGTTAGGGGTATTACTGTAGAAAGGCAGTAGGAAGGAGTATTTAGGGGAGTTAGGGGTATTACTGTAGAAAGGCAGTACGGAGGAGTATTTAGGGGAGTTAGGGGTATTACTGTAGAAAGGCAGTACAGAGGAGTATTTAGGGGAGTTAGGGGTATTACTGTAGAAAGGCAGTAGGAAGGAGTATTTAGGGGAGTTAGGGGTATTACTGTAGAAAGGCAGTAGGAAGGAGTATTTAGGGGAGTTAGGGGTATTACTGTAGAAAGGCAGTAGGAAGGAGTATTTAGGGGAGTTAGGGGTATTACTGTAGAAAGGCAGTACAGAGGAGTATTTAGGGGAGTTAGGGGTATTACTGTAGAAAGGCAGTAGGAAGGAGTATTTAGGGGAGTTAGGGGTATTACTGTAGAAAGGCAGTACAGAGGAGTATTTAGGGGAGTTAGGGGTATTACTGTAGAAAGGCAGTAGGAAGGAGTATTTAGGGGAGTTAGGGGTATTACTGTAGGAAGGCAGTAGGAAGGAGTATTTAGGGGAGTTAGGGGTATTACTGTAGGAAGGCAGTAGGAAGGAGTATTTAGGGGAGTTAGGGGTATTACTGTAGAAAGGCAGTACAGAGGAGTATTTAGGGGAGTTAGGGGTATTACTGTAGAAAGGCAGTAGGAAGGAGTATTTAGGGGAGTTAGGGGTATTACTGTAGAAAGGCAGTAGGAAGGAGTATTTAGGGGAGTTAGGGGTATTACTGTAGAAAGGCAGTACAGAGGAGTATTTAGGGGAGTTAGGGGTATTACTGTAGAAAGGCAGTAGGAAGGAGTATTTAGGGGAGTTAGGGGTATTACTGTAGAAAGGCAGTACAGAGGAGTATTTAGGGGAGTTAGGGGTATTACTGTAGAAAGGCAGTACAGAGGAGTATTTAGGGGAGTTAGGGGTATTACTGTAGGAAGGCAGTAGGAAGGAGTATTAAGGGGAGTTAGGGGTATTACTGTAGGAAGGCAGTAGGAAGGAGTATTTAGGGGAGTTAGGGGTATTACTGTAGAAAGGCAGTACAGAGGAGTATTTAGGGGAGTTAGGGGTATTACTGTAGAAAGGCAGTAGGAAGGAGTATTTAGGGGAGTTAGGGGTATTACTGTAAGAAGGCAGTAGGAAGGATGATTTAGGGGAGTTAGGGGTATTACTGTAGAAAGGCAGTAGGAAGGAGTATTTAGGGGAGTTAGGGGTATTACTGTAGAAAGGCAGTAGGAAGGAGTATTTAGGGGAGTTAGGGGTATTACTGTAGGAAGGCAGTAGGAAGGAGTATTTAGGGGAGTTAGGGGTATTACTGTAGAAAGGCAGTACAGAGGAGTATTTAGGGGAGTTAGGGGTATTACTGTAGAAAGGCAGTACGAAGGATTATTTAGGGGAGTTAGGGGTATTACTGTAGGAAGGCAGTAGGAAGGAGTATTTAGGGGAGTTAGGGGTATTACTGTAGAAAGGCAGTAGGAAGGAGTATTTAGGGGAGTTAGGGGTATTACTGTAGAAAGGCAGTACGAAGGAGTATTTAGGAGAGTTAGGGGTATTACTGTAGGAAGGCAGTACGAATGAGTATTTAGGGGAGTTAGGGGTATTACTGTAGAAAGGCAGTACGAAGGAGTATTTAGGGGAGTTAGGGGTATTACTGTAGAAAGGCAGTAGGAAGGAGTATTTAGGGGAGTTAGGGGTATTACTGTAGAAAGGCAGTAGGAAGGAGTATTTAGGGGAGTTAGGGGTATTACTGTAGAAAGGCAGTAGGAAGGAGTATTTAGGGGAGTTAGGGGTATTACTGTAGAAAGGCAGTAGGAAGGAGTATTTAGGGGAGTTAGGGGTATTACTATAGAAAGGCAGTAGGAAGGAGTATTTAGGGGAGTTAGGGGTATTACTGTAGAAAGGCAGTAGGAAGGAGTATTTAGGGGAGTTAGGGGTATTACTGTAGAAAGGCAGTACGAAGGAGTATTTAGGGGAGTTAGGGGTATTACTGTAGAAAGGCAGTAGGAAGGAGTATTTAGGGGAGTTAGGGGTATTACTGTAGAAAGGCAGTACGAAGGAGTATTTAGGGGAGTTAGGGGTATTACTGTAGAAAGGCAGTAGGAAGGAGTATTTAGGGGAGTTAGGGGTATTACTGTAGAAAGGCAGTACGAAGGAGTATTTAGGGGAGTTAGGGGTATTACTGTAGAAAGGTAGTAGGAAGGAGTATTTAGGGGAGTTAGGGGTATTACTGTAGAAAGGCAGTAGGAAGGAGTATTTAGGGGAGTTAGGGGTATTACTGTAGAAAGGCAGTAGGAAGGAGTATTTAGGGGAGTTAGGGGTATTACTGTAGAAAGGCAGTAGGAAGGAGTATTTAGGCGAGTTAGGGGTATTACTGTAGAAAGGCAGTAGGAAGGAGTATTTAGGGGAGTTAGGGGTATTACTGTAGAAAGGCAGTAGGAAGGAGTATTTAGGGGAGTTAGGGGTATTACTGTAGAAAGGCAGTACAGAGGAGTATTTAGGAGAGTTAGGGGTATTACTGTAGAAAGGCAGTACGAAGGAGTATTTAGGGGAGTTAGGGGTATTACTGTAGAAAGGCAGTAGGAAGGAGTATTTAGGGGAGTTAGGGGTATTACTGTAGAAAGGCAGTAGGAAGGAGTATTTAGGGGAGTTAGGGGTATTACTGTAGAAAGGCAGTACGAAGGAGTATTTAGGGGAGTTAGGGGTATTACTGTAGAAAGGTAGTAGGAAGGAGTATTTAGGGGAGTTAGGGGTATTACTGTAGAAAGGCAGTAGGAAGGAGTATTTAGGGGAGTTAGGGGTATTACTGTAGAAAGGCAGTAGGAAGGAGTATTTAGGGGAGTTAGGGGTATTACTGTAGAAAGGCAGTAGGAAGGAGTATTTAGGCGAGTTAGGGGTATTACTGTAGAAAGGCAGTAGGAAGGAGTATTTAGGGGAGTTAGGGGTATTACTGTAGAAAGGCAGTAGGAAGGAGTATTTAGGGGAGTTAGGGGTATTACTGTAGAAAGGCAGTACAGAGGAGTATTTAGGAGAGTTAGGGGTATTACTGTAGAAAGGCAGTACGAAGGAGTATTTAGGGGAGTTAGGGGTATTACTGTAGAAAGGCAGTAGGAAGGAGTATTTAGGGGAGTTAGGGGTATTACTGTAGAAAGGCAGTAGGAAGGAGTATTTAGGGGAGTTAGGGGTATTACTGTAGAAAGGCAGTACGAAGGAGTATTTAGGGGAGTTAGGGGTATTACTGTAGAAAGGCAGTAGGAAGGAGTATTTAGGGGAGTTAGGGGTATTACTGTAGAAAGGCAGTAGGAAGGAGTATTTAGGGGAGTTAGGGGTATTACTGTAGAAAGGCAGTGTGAAGGAGTATTTAGGGGAGTTAGGGGTATTACTGTAGATCCGAGGCGAAACCCATTTCAAGTATTTTTTTAAATGTATTTTTTCACCTTTATTTAAATGTCATCGATGAGGCTGTAACGTAACAACATGTGGAAAAAGTCATGGGGTCTGAATACTTTCTGAATGCACCATACATGCATAAATTAATTATTTCATTCACACTGGCTGCATACATACAGTCCTTAAAATTAGCCAGCCAGTGGAGAGCGTAGGCTGAGGAGTGTGTGTGTGTGTGTGTGTGTGTGTGTGTGTGTGTGTGTGTGTGTGTGTGTGTGTGTGTGTGTTGACAGCATGTGATTTGAGTGCAGCAGCAGGTGAGGTCTCTTTGTACTGCGAGAGAGAGAGAGAGAGAGAGACAGAGGGAGAGACAGAGAAAGAGAGAGAGAGACAGAGAAAGAGAGTGAATCAGAGAGAGAGAGAGAGATCACACAGAGAGAGATCCCAGAGAAAGAGAGAGATCACAGAGAGAGAGAGAGAGAGAGATCATAGAGAGAGAGATCCCAGAGAGAGAGAGATCATAGAGAGAGAGATCCCAGAGAGAGAGAGAGAGAGAGAGAGAGAGAGAGAGAGAGAGAGAGAGAGAGAGACAGAGAAAGAGAGACAGAGAAAGAGAGTGAATCAGAGAGAGAGAGAGAGATCACACAGAGAGAGATCCCAGAGAAAGAGAGAGATCACAGAGAGAGAGAGAGAGAGAGATCATAGAGAGAGAGATCCCAGAGAGAGAGAGATCATAGAGAGAGAGATCCCAGAGAGAGAGAGAGAGAGAGAGAGAGAGAGAGAGAGAGAGAGAGAGAGAGAGAGAGAGAGAGATCATAGAGAGAGAGAAAAGAGGGAATGTGTGAGCCATGCATTCCTCTGGCTGACAGAGGTAACAGAGGATGAGTTCTACCTCATTACTTCAGCCTTATACAGAGAGGAGAGGAGCATAGCGGAGCGCACAGAGTTTAGAGCTCACAGAGTAACGTTTACACACTAGAGAGCTCACACAGAGGCTAGCGGAGAGTGAAGCTTACAGAGTAGCTTACACACTAGAGAGCTCACACAGAGGCTAGCGGAGAGTGAAGCTTACAGAGTAGTTTACACACTACTAGAGAGCTCACAGAGGCTAATTAAGAGATTATGGAGTTCACACTGAGTTTATAGAGCACACAGAGTTTATAGCTCACAGGGTAGATAGCTATAGAGCTTACAGGGTAGAGAGCTATAGAGCTTACAGGGTAGAGAGCTCACAGAGTTTACACACTAGACTAGAGAGCTAGTTCAGAGATTATGGAGTTCACACTTAGTTTATACAGCTCAGAGTATAGAGCTTACAGGATATAGAGATCACAGAGTTTACACACTAGACTAGAGAGCTAGTTCAGAGATTATGGAGTTCACACTTAGTTTATACAGCTCAGAGTATAGAGCTCACAGGATATAGAGATCACAAGAGTTTAGAGCTCACGAGATATAGAGCTCACAGGGTACAGAGGTATATGGGATGGGGCCACAGTGTCTCCTGACCCCTCCTGTCTCAGCCCCCAGTATTTATGCTGCAGTAGTTTGTGTCGGGAGGCTAGGGTCAGTCTGTTATATCTGGAGTACTTCTCCTGTCTTATCCGGTGTCCTGTGTGAATTTAAGTATGCTCTCTCTAATTCTCTCTCTTTCGGAGGACCTGAGCCCTAGGACCATGCCTCAGGACTACCTGGCCTGATGACTCCTTGCTGTCCCCAGTCCACCTGGCCGTGCTGCTGCTCCAGTTTCAACTGTTCTTCCTGCGGCTATGGAACCCTGACCTGTTCACCGGACGTGCTACCTGTCCCAGACCTGCTGTTTTCAACTCTCTAGAGACAGCAGGAGCGGTAGAGATACTCTTAATGATCGGCTATGAAAAGCCAACTGACATTTACTCCTGAGGTGCTGACTTGTTGCACCCTCAACAACTACTGTGATTATTATTATTTGACCCTGCTGGTCATCTATAAACCTTTGAACATCTTGGCCATGTTCTGTTATAATCTCCACCCGGCACAGCCAGAAGAGGACTGGCCACCCCTCATAGCCTGGTTCCTCTCTAGGTTTCTTCCTAAGTTTTGGCCTTTCTATGGAGTTTTTCCTAGCCACCGTGCTTCTACACCTGCATTGCTTGCTGTTTGGGGTTTAGGCTGGGTTTCTGTACAGCACTTTGAGATATCAGCTGATGTAAGAAGGGCTTTATAAATCAATTTGATTTGAGGTATAGAGCTCACAGGGTAGAGAGCTCACAGGGTAGAGAGGTATAAAGCTCACAGGGTAGAGAGCTCACAGGGTAGAGCGGTATAGAGCTCACAGGGTAGAGCGGTATAGAGCTCACAGGGTAGAGAGCTCACAGGGTAGAGCGGTATAGAGCTCACAGGGTAGAGAGGTATAGAGCTCACAGGGTAGAGAGCTCACAGGGTAGAGAGGTATAGAGCTCACAGGGTAGAGAGCTCACAGGGTAGAGAGGTATAGAGTTCACAGGGTAGAGAGCTCACAGGGTAGAGAGGTATAGAGCTCACAGGGTAGAGAGCTCACAGGGTAGAGAGGTATAGAGTTCACAGGGTAGAGAGCTCACAGGGTAGAGAGGTAGAGAGCTCACAGGGAAGAGAGGTATAGAGCTCACAGGGTAGAGAGCTCACAGGGTATAGAGCTCACAGGGTAGAGAGGTATAGAGCTCACAGGGTAGAGCGGTATAGAGCTCACAGGGTAGAGAGCTCACAGGGTAGAGCAGTATAGAGCTCACAGGGTAGAGCAGTATAGAGCTCACAGGGTAGAGAGCTCACAGGGTAGAGCGGTATAGAGCTCACAGGGTAGAGAGGTATAGAGCTCACAGGGTAGAGAGCTCACAGGGTAGAGAGGTATAGAGCTCACAGGGTAGAGAGCTCACAGGGTAGAGGGGTATAGAGTTCACAGGGTAGAGAGCTCACAGAGTAGAGAGGTATAGAGCTCACAGGGTAGAGAGCTCACAGGGTAGAGGGGTATAGAGTTCACAGGGTAGAGAGCTCACAGAGTAGAGAGGTAGAGAGCTCACAGGGTAGAGAGCTCACAGGGTATAGAGCTCACAGGGTAGAGAGGTATAGAGCTCACAGGGTAGAGCGGTATAGAGCTCACAGGGTAGAGAGCTCACAGGGTAGAGCGGTATAGAGCTCACAGGGTAGAGAGCTCACAGGGTAGAGAGGTATAGAGCTCACAGGGTAGAGAGGTATAGAGCTCACAGGGTAGAGAGCTCACAGGGTAGAGCGGTATAGAGCTCACAGGGTAGAGAGCTCACAGGGTAGAGCGGTATAGAGCTCACAGGGTATAGAGCTCACAGGGTAGAGCGGTATAGAGCTCACAGGGTAGAGAGCTCACAGGGTAGAGCGGTATAGAGCTCACAGGGTAGAGAGGTATAGAGCTCACAGGGTAGAGAGCTCACAGGGTAGAGAGGTATAGAGCTCACAGGGTAGAGAGCTCACAGGGTAGAGAGGTATAGAGTTCACAGGGTAGAGAGCTCACAGGGTAGAGAGGTATAGAGCTCACAGGGTAGAGAGCTCACAGGGTAGAGAGGTATAGAGTTCACAGGGTAGAGAGCTCACAGGGTAGAGAGGTAGAGAGCTCACAGGGTAGAGAGGTATAGAGCTCACAGGGTAGAGAGCTCACAGGGTATAGAGCTCACAGGGTAGAGAGGTATAGAGCTCACAGGGTAGAGCGGTATAGAGCTCACAGGGTAGAGAGCTCACAGGGTAGAGCAGTATAGAGCTCACAGGGTAGAGCGGTATAGAGCTCACAGGGTAGAGAGCTCACAGGGTAGAGCGGTATAGAGCTCACAGGGTAGAGAGGTATAGAGCTCACAGGGTAGAGAGCTCACAGGGTAGAGAGGTATAGAGCTCACAGGGTAGAGAGCTCACAGGGTAGAGGGGTATAGAGTTCACAGGGTAGAGAGCTCACAGGGTAGAGAGCTGAGTATACTGTCCACAGGGCTCATCGTGGATAAAAGAGCCCACAAAATACAGATATGATGGAAATAAAGTTCAATGAAATAGAAATTAACTGGCTAATGTTTGAATATGCATTCAGTTTTATAGAACAGACAGCGAGTGCTGATCAGTATGAAAGGCTACTTTACTTATGAATGGAAAAGGGCAAGACTGAAATAAAAACCATATGGCAATGGGAGATAAAATGATAACTAGTGTAAATTGGATACTATTGCCGAGCAACAGGATGGGAGAGCAAGAGAGGGAGGGTGGGGGAGTGTGAGAGAGAGAGATATGATAATGAGGGGATATTTTCAGAATATTTAGCACCCCGTCTCCCTTCTGCCTAGAGGGGTCCGTCCGTCCAGCCGTTTGTCAGCGTGTATGTGTGTTTCGATCTGTCTGCCCGTCTGTCTGTCCGTTACCTTGGCAGCGTCTTTGGGCAGGTCGAAGGGGATGCGCTGGCGTATTTTGGGGGGTAGCTGGGGGAGGACTTGGACCTTCAGCCTCCGGATCATGATCTCACTGAGACGCTGGTGGAGCTCCTCAAGATGAGAGGCACCACGACAGTCCCACTGTCTCCTGTTACCAAACAACCTGGGAGAGACAGACAATAACAGTCCCACTGTCTCCTGTTACCAAACAACCTGAGAGGGACAGACACCAGGGTTTGGGTCAGTGTGTCTGTCTGCTGCAGTGTCATTATGCGACTGCCCAGTATGTACACACTGCTGTTTGTCATTTTGGGAGGAAAGTGGGAGATGTAGCATTTTCACAATGCCAATGGTCATTATTACTGTGTGTGTGTGTTTGTATGTGTGTGTGTGTGTGTGTTTGTATGTGTGTGTTTGCATGTGTGTGTGTGTGTGTGTGTTTGTATGTGTGTGTGTGTGTGTGTGTGTAGGGCGTTACCTGTAGTGGGCGTTACAGTATTGTTTGGCGTAGTCACTCCACGTTCCAAACATCCTAGGATAGAGAGCCTCTATCTGCATAAAGAGCTGTGGAAACATAATAAATGTAATGTGTGTGTGTGGTGTGTGTGAGTGAGAGAGGTGTGTGTGAGTGTGTGTGTGAGAGGTGTGTGTGTGTGTGTGTGTGTGTGTGTGTGTGTGAGAGAGAGAGGTGTGTGTGGCAGATGTGTTCTGCCCCCTCCATTCTAACCATCATCACTCTTCAAGGCACTAAACGGAACATTTCTACCATGATGATAATAATGGACAATTATTCAAATAGGAGCTTTTCAGGCAGCAGCCATGTGAATAACTACAGCCACTGTGAATGTCCTCATCAAAGCACTGTAGCAGCACAGTGGAGCCAAGAATACTCTGCTGTTACACGGGGAAATGGAAGGTTTGGTGTCGTGAACAATAGTAACGTGTGGGTGGAAGGGAGGGAGGGATGCTGGTTCTCTGGCACGGGCTCTGTGGTTGGTGTGTGTGTGTGTGTCATTTTAAAGTTATAAATACTACAGAAAGAACAGAGCTGCAATGGTTTCTAGAGCCTTTAAATCCCAGACCATCTGTACTCAACCAGCCCTTCATGCTTCCTCTAGGTACAGACAGGTTCAATGCAGATGGTCTGTGAAGTACTGAAGGAATGATAGGATCCCAGCGGGCCAAGCTGGTTCAAATGTCAGAATAGGACAGAAATGTGTGATCGGGGGATGGCGTGTGTTCGGACGTTCGGACCTTCGGGGGTACCGTACCTCCTCTGGCCGTCCCAGGGCCGGGGTGCCCGTCAGTAGGATGGCCCGCTTGGCGTTCTGGATGAGTGGTACCAGTATCTTAGACCTGGCTGCGTTCCTGGACTTGAGGTAGTGGGATTCATCCACCACCACCACATTAAACCTCTGTCTGGTCAGAGCCTCCACCAGGGGGCGTGCGTCTGTGGTGAGCAGCCCATAACCCAACACTGTTACCTTACTGCTACTGATCCCCCTATATAACACACAGAGGGTTATAGTGTGTTATAATGGGTTATAGTGTGTTATAATGGGTCTGTGGTGACCAGCCCATAACCCAACACTGTTTCCTTACTGCCTCTGTAGAGTGGACAGAGACACACCGATTATCAATAATCTCTAACAGTGAAAACATTGACTGCTGCTGTACTGATACTGTCAACTTGAACTAAATTGATTGAGAAAATAGACGTCATTTAGCAGGAATGAAAATATCAATTTGCACATTTACAATTTTAAACTGCAGGTTAACATTTATTGTCATGAGACTTGTCCAGGAGGCAGAACTGAAAGATCTCCCTTAGATAGACCAGCTGCAAAGTCAACATGTACTATGTTGTAAAAATCAGGAAAACAAAAATGAGCTTTTTGGTCTTAATTGAAGGTTATAGTTAGACATTAGGGTTAACAGTGTGGTTAGGGTTAGACATTGGGGTTAGCATTGTGGTTAGGGTTAGACATTAGGGTTAGCAGTGTGGTTAGGGTTAGACATTAGGGTTAACAGTGTGGTTAGGGTTAGCATTGTGGTTAGGGTTAGACATTAGGGTTAACAGTGTGGTTAGGGTTAGCATTGTGGTTAGGGTTAGACATTAGGGTTAGCAGTGTGGTTAGAGTTAGACATAGGGGTTAACAGTGTGGTTAAGGTTAGGGTTAGACATTAGGGTTTGCAGTGTGGTTAAGGTTAGACATTAGGGTTAGCAGTGTGGTTAGGGTTAGACATAGGGGTTAACAGTGTGGTTAAGGTTAGGGTTAGACATTAGGGTTTGCAGTGTGGTTAAGGTTAGACATTAGGGTTAGCAGTGTGGTTAGGGTTAGACATAGGGGTTAACAGTGTGGTTAAGGTTAGGGTTAGACATTAGGGTTTGCAGTGTGGTTAAGGTTAGGGATAGACATTAGGGTTAGCAGTGTGATTAAGGTTAGGGTTAGACATTAGGGTTAGCAGTGTGGTTAGGGTTAGACATAGGGGTTAACAGTGTGGTTAAGGTTAGGGTTAGACATAGGGGTTAACAGTGTGGTTAAGGTTAGGGATAGACATTAGGGTTAGCAGTGTGGTTAAGGTTAGGGTTAGACATTAGGGTTAGCAGTGTGGTTAAGGTTAGGGATAGACATTAGGGTTAGCAGTGTGGTTAAGGTTAGGGTTAGACATTAGGGTTAGCAGTGTGGTTAAGGTTAGGGTTAGACATAGGGGTTAACAGTGTGGTTAGGGTTAGACATTAGGGTTAGCAGTGTGGTTAAGGTTAGGGTTAGCAGTGTGGTTAAGGTTAGGGTTAGACATTAGGGTTAGCAGTGTGGTTAAGGTTAGGGTTAGACATTAGGGTTAGCAGTGTGGTTAAGGTTAGGGTTAGACATTAGTGTTAGCAGTGTGGTTAGGGTTAGACATTAGGGTTAGCAGTGTGGTTAAGGTTAGGGTTAGACATTAGTGTTAGCAGTGTGGTTAGGGTTAGACATTAGGGTTAGCAGTGTGGTTAGGGTTAGACATAGGGGTTAACAGTGTAGTTAAGGTTAGGGTTAGACATTAGGGTTAGCATTGTGGTTAGGGTTAGACATTAGGGTTAGCAGTGTGGTTAGGGTTAGACATTAGGGTTAGCAGTGTGGTTAGGGTTAGACATTAGGGTTTGCAGTGTGGTTAAGGTTAGGGTTAGACATTAGGGTTAGCAGTGTGGTTAGGGTTAGACATAGGGGTTAACAGTGTGGTTAAGGTTAGGGTTAGACATTAGGGTTTGCAGTGTGGTTAAGGTTAGGGATAGACATTAGGGTTAGCAGTGTGGTTAAGGTTAGGGTTAGACATTAGGGTTAGCAGTGTGGTTAGGGTTAGACATAGGGGTTAACAGTGTGGTTAAGGTTAGGGTTAGACATTAGGGTTAGCAGTGTGGTTAAGGTTAGGGTTAGACATAGGGGTTAACAGTGTGGTTAAGGTTAGGGATAGACATTAGGGTTAGCAGTGTGGTTAAGGTTAGGGTTAGACATTAGGGTTAGCAGTGTGGTTAAGGTTAGGGTTAGACATTAGGGTTAGCAGTGTGGTTAAGGTTAGGGTTAGACATTAGGGTTAGCAGTGTGGTTAAGGTAAGGGTTAGACATAGGGGTTAACAGTGTGGTTAAGGTTAGGGTCAGACATTAGGGTTAGCAGTGTGGTTAAGGTTAGGGATAGACATTAGGGTTAGCAGTGTGGTTAAGGTTAGGGATAGACATTAGGGTTAGCAGTGTGGTTAAGGTTAGGGTTAGACATTAGGGTTAGCAGTGTGGTTAAGGTTAGGGTTAGCAGTGTGGTTAAGGTTAGGGTTAGACATTAGGGTTAGCAGTGTGGTTAAGGTTAGGGTTAGACATAGGGGTTAACAGTGTGGCTAAGGTTAGGGTTAGACATTAGGGTTAGCAGTGTGGTTAAGGTTAGGGTTAGCAGTGTGGTTAAGGTTAGGGTTAGACATTAGGGTTAGCAGTGTGGTTAAGGTTAGGGTTAGACATTAGGGTTAGCAGTGTGGTTAAGGTTAGACATTAGGGTTAGCAGTGTGGTTAAGGTTAGGGTTAGACATTAGTGTTAACAGTGTGGTTAGGGTTAGGGTTAGACATTAGGGTTAGCAGTGTGGTTAAGGTTAGGGTTAGACATTAGGGTTAGCAGTGAGGTTAGGGTTAAGATTAGACATTAGGGTTAGCAGTGTGGTTAAGGTTAGACATTAGGGTTAGAAGTGTGGTTAAGGTTAGGGTTAGACATTAGGGTTAGCAGTGTGGTTAAGGTTAGGGTTAGACATTAGGGTTAGCAGTGAGGTTAGGGTTAGGGTTAGACATTAGGGTTAGCAGTGTGGTTAGGGTTAGACATTGGGGTTAGCAGTGTGGTTAAGGTTAGTGTTAGACATTGGGGTTAGCAGTGTGGTTAAGGTTAGACATTAGGGTTAGCAGTGTGGTTAAGGTTAGACATTAGGGTTAGCAGTGTGGTTAAGGTTAGTGTTAGACATTGGGGTTAGCAGTGTGGTTAGGGTTAGACATTAGGGTTAGCAGTGTGGTTAAGGTTAGACATTGGGGTTAGCAGTGTGGTTAAGGTTAGGGTTAGACATTAGGGTTTGCAGTGTGGTTAAGGTTAGGGATAGACATTAGGGTTAGCAGTGTGGTTAAGGTTAGGGTTAGACATTAGGGTTAGCAGTGTGGTTAAGGTTAGGGTTAGCAGTGTGGTTAAGGTTAGGGTTAGACATTAGGGTTAGCAGTGTGGTTAAGGTTAGGGTTAGACATTAGGGTTAGCAGTGTGGTTAAGGTTAAGGTTAGACATTGGGGTAAGCAGTGTGGTTAAGGTTAGACATTAGGGTTAGCAGTGTGGTTAAGGTTAGGGTTAGACATTAGTGTTAGCAGTGTGGTTAGGGTTAGACATTAGGGTTAGCAGTGTGGTTAGGGTTAGACATAGGGGTTAACAGTGTGGTTAAGGTTAGGGTTAGACATTAGGGTTAGCATTGTGGTTAGGGTTAGACATTAGGGTTAGCAGTGTGGTTAGGGTTAGACATTAGGGTTAGCAGTGTGGTTAGGGTTAGACATTAGGGTTTGCAGTGTGGTTAAGGTTAGGGTTAGACATTAGGGTTAGCAGTGTGGTTAAGGTTAGACATTAGGGTTAGCAGTGTGGTTAAGGTTAGGGTTAGACATTAGTGTTAACAGTGTGGTTAGGGTTAGACATTAGGGTTAGCAGTGTGGTTAAGGTTAGGGTTAGACATTAGGGTTAGCAGTGAGGTTAGGGTTAAGATTAGACATTAGGGTTAGCAGTGTGGTTAAGGTTAGACATTAGGGTTAGCAGTGTGGTTAAGGTTAGGGTTAGACATTAGGGTTAGCAGTGTGGTTAAGGTTAGGGTTAGACATTAGGGTTAGCAGTGAGGTTAGGGTTAGGGTTAGACATTAGGGTTAGCAGTGTGGTTAGGGTTAGACATTGGGGTTAGCAGTGTGGTTAAGGTTAGTGTTAGACATTGGGGTTAGCAGTGTGGTTAGGGTTAGACATTAGGGTTAGCAGTGTGGTTAAGGTTAGACATTAGGGTTAGCAGTGTGGTTAAGGTTAGACATTAGGGTTAGCAGTGTGGTTAAGGTTAGTGTTAGACATTGGGGTTAGCAGTGTGGTTAGGGTTAGACATTAGGGTTAGCAGTGTGGTTAAGGTTAGACATTGGGGTTAGCAGTGTGGTTAAGGTTAGGCTTAGACATTAGGGTTTGCTGTGTGGTTAAGGTTAGGGATAGACATTAGGGTTAGCAGTGTGGTTAAGGTTAGGGTTAGACATTAGGGTTAGCAGTGTGGTTAAGGTTAGGGTTAGCAGTGTGGTTAAGGTTAGGGTTAGACATTAGGGTTAGCAGTGTGGTTAAGGTTAGGGTTAGACATTAGGGTTAGCAGTGTGGTTAAGGTTAAGGTTAGACATTGGGGTAAGCAGTGTGGTTAAGGTTAGACATTAGGGTTAGCAGTGTGGTTAAGGTTAGGGTTAGACATTAGTGTTAGCAGTGTGGTTAGGGTTAGCAGTGTGGTTAGGGTTAGACATAGGGGTTAACAGTGTGGTTAAGGTTAGGGTTAGACATTAGGGTTAGCATTGTGGTTAGGGTTAGACATTAGGGTTAGCAGTGTGGTTAGGGTTAGACATTAGGGTTAGCAGTGTGGTTAGGGTTAGACATTAGGGTTTGCAGTGTAGTTAAGGTTAGGGTTAGACATTAGGGTTAGCAGTGTGGTTAGGGTTAGACATTAGGGTTAGCAGTGTGGTTAGGGTTAGACATAGGGGTTAACAGTGTGGTTAAGGTTAGGGTTAGACATTAGGGTTTGCAGTGTGGTTAAGGTTAGGGATAGACATTAGGGTTAGCAGTGTGGTTAAGGTTAGGGTTAGACATTAGGGTTAGCAGTGTGGTTAGGGTTAGACATAGGGGTTAACAGTGTGGTTAGGGTTAGACATTAGGGTTAGCAGTGTGGTTAAGGTTAGGGTTAGACATAGGGGTTAACAGTGTGGTTAAGGTTAGGGATAGACATTAGGGTTAGCAGTGTGGTTAAGGTTAGGGTTAGACATTAGGGTTAGCAGTGTGGTTAAGGTTAGGGTTAGACATTAGGGTTAGCAGTGTGGTTAAGGTTAGGGTTAGACATTAGGGTTAGCAGTGTGGTTAAGGTTAGGGTTAGACATTAGGGTTAGCAGTGTGGTTAAGGTTAGGGATAGACATTAGGGTTAGCAGTGTGGTTAAGGTTAGGGATAGACATTAGGGTTAGCAGTGTGGTTAAGGTTAGGGTTAGACATTAGGGTTAGCAGTGTGGTTAAGGTTAGGGTTAGACATTAGGGTTAGCAGTGTGGTTAAGGTTAGGGTTAGACATTAGGGTTAGCATTGTGGTTAGGGTTAGACATTAGGGTTAGCAGTGTGGTTAGGGTTAGACATTAGGGTTAGCAGTGTGGTTAGGGTTAGACATTAGGGTTTGCAGTGTGGTTAAGGTTAGGGTTAGACATTAGGGTTAGCAGTGTGGTTAAGGTTAGACATTAGGGTTAGCAGTGTGGTTAAGGTTAGGGTTAGACATTAGTGTTAACAGTGTGGTTAGGGTTAGACATTAGGGTTAGCAGTGTGGTTAAGGTTAGGGTTAGACATTAGGGTTAGCAGTGAGGTTAGGGTTAAGATTAGACATTAGGGTTAGCAGTGTGGTTAAGGTTAGACATTAGGGTTAGCAGTGTGGTTAAGGTTAGGGTTAGACATTAGGGTTAGCAGTGTGGTTAAGGTTAGGGTTAGACATTAGGGTTAGCAGTGAGGTTAGGGTTAGGGTTAGACATTAGGGTTAGCAGTGTGGTTAGGGTTAGACATTGGGGTTAGCAGTGTGGTTAAGGTTAGTGTTAGACATTGGGGTTAGCAGTGTGGTTAGGGTTAGACATTAGGGTTAGCAGTGTGGTTAAGGTTAGACATTAGGGTTAGCAGTGTGGTTAAGGTTAGACATTAGGGTTAGCAGTGTGGTTAAGGTTAGTGTTAGACATTGGGGTTAGCAGTGTGGTTAGGGTTAGACATTAGGGTTAGCAGTGTGGTTAAGGTTAGACATTGGGGTTAGCAGTGTGGTTAAGGTTAGGCTTAGACATTAGGGTTTGCTGTGTGGTTAAGGTTAGGGATAGACATTAGGGTTAGCAGTGTGGTTAAGGTTAGGGTTAGACATTAGGGTTAGCAGTGTGGTTAAGGTTAGGGTTAGCAGTGTGGTTAAGGTTAGGGTTAGACATTAGGGTTAGCAGTGTGGTTAAGGTTAGGGTTAGACATTAGGGTTAGCAGTGTGGTTAAGGTTAAGGTTAGACATTGGGGTAAGCAGTGTGGTTAAGGTTAGACATTAGGGTTAGCAGTGTGGTTAAGGTTAGGGTTAGACATTAGTGTTAGCAGTGTGGTTAGGGTTAGCAGTGTGGTTAGGGTTAGACATAGGGGTTAACAGTGTGGTTAAGGTTAGGGTTAGACATTAGGGTTAGCATTGTGGTTAGGGTTAGACATTAGGGTTAGCAGTGTGGTTAGGGTTAGACATTAGGGTTAGCAGTGTGGTTAGGGTTAGACATTAGGGTTTGCAGTGTAGTTAAGGTTAGGGTTAGACATTAGGGTTAGCAGTGTGGTTAGGGTTAGACATTAGGGTTAGCAGTGTGGTTAGGGTTAGACATAGGGGTTAACAGTGTGGTTAAGGTTAGGGTTAGACATTAGGGTTTGCAGTGTGGTTAAGGTTAGGGATAGACATTAGGGTTAGCAGTGTGGTTAAGGTTAGGGTTAGACATTAGGGTTAGCAGTGTGGTTAGGGTTAGACATAGGGGTTAACAGTGTGGTTAGGGTTAGACATTAGGGTTAGCAGTGTGGTTAAGGTTAGGGTTAGACATAGGGGTTAACAGTGTGGTTAAGGTTAGGGATAGACATTAGGGTTAGCAGTGTGGTTAAGGTTAGGGTTAGACATTAGGGTTAGCAGTGTGGTTAAGGTTAGGGTTAGACATTAGGGTTAGCAGTGTGGTTAAGGTTAGGGTTAGACATTAGGGTTAGCAGTGTGGTTAAGGTTAGGGTTAGACATTAGGGTTAGCAGTGTGGTTAAGGTTAGGGATAGACATTAGGGTTAGCAGTGTGGTTAAGGTTAGGGATAGACATTAGGGTTAGCAGTGTGGTTAAGGTTAGGGTTAGACATTAGGGTTAGCAGTGTGGTTAAGGTTAGGGTTAGACATTAGGGTTAGCAGTGTGGTTAAGGTTAGGGTTAGACATTAGGGTTAGCAGTGTGGTTAAGGTTAGGGTTAGACATAGGGGTTAACAGTGTGGTTAAGGTTAGGGTAAGACATTAGGGTTAGCAGTGTGGTTAAGGTTAGGGTTAGCAGTGTGGTTAAGGTTAGGGTTAGACATTAGGGTTAGCAGTGTGGTTAAGGTTAGGGTTAGACATTAGGGTTAGCAGTGTGGTTAAGGTTAGACATTAGGGTTAGCAGTGTGGTTAAGGTTAGGGTTAGACATTAGTGTTAACAGTGTGGTTAGGGTTAGGGTTAGACATTAGGGTTAGCAGTGTGGTTAAGGTTAGGGTTAGACATTAGGGTTAGCAGTGAGGTTAGGGTTAAGATTAGACATTAGGGTTAGCAGTGTGGTTAAGGTTAGACATTAGGGTTAGCAGTGTGGTTAAGGTTAGGGTTAGACATTAGGGTTAGCAGTGTGGTTAAGGTTAGGGTTAGACATTAGGGTTAGCAGTGAGGTTAGGGTTAGGGTTAGACATTAGGGTTAGCAGTGTGGTTAGGGTTAGACATTGGGGTTAGCAGTGTGGTTAAGGTTAGTGTTAGACATTGGGGTTAGCAGTGTGGTTAGGGTTAGACATTAGGGTTAGCAGTGTGGTTAAGGTTAGACATTAGGGTTAGCAGTGTGGTTAAGGTTAGACATTAGGGTTAGCAGTGTGGTTAAGGTTAGTGTTAGACATTGGGGTTAGCAGTGTGGTTAGGGTTAGACATTAGGGTTAGCAGTGTGGTTAAGGTTAGACATTGGGGTTAGCAGTGTGGTTAAGGTTAGGCTTAGACATTAGGGTTTGCAGTGTGGTTAAGGTTAGGGATAGACATTAGGGTTAGCAGTGTGGTTAAGGTTAGGGTTAGACATTAGGGTTAGCAGTGTGGTTAAGGTTAGGGTTAGCAGTGTGGTTAAGGTTAGGGTTAGACATTAGGGTTAGCAGTGTGGTTAAGGTTAGGGTTAGACATTAGGGTTAGCAGTGTGGTTAAGGTTAGGGTTAGACATTAGTGTTAGCAGTGTGGTTAGGGTTAGCAGTGTGGTTAGGGTTAGACATAGGGGTTAACAGTGTGGTTAAGGTTAGGGTTAGACATTAGGGTTAGCATTGTGGTTAGGGTTAGACATTAGGGTTAGCAGTGTGGTTAGGGTTAGACATTAGGGTTAGCAGTGTGGTTAGGGTTAGACATTAGGGTTTGCAGTGTGGTTAAGGTTAGGGTTAGACATTAGGGTTAGCAGTGTGGTTAGGGTTAGACATAGGGGTTAACAGTGTGGTTAAGGTTAGGGTTAGACATTAGGGTTTGCAGTGTGGTTAAGGTTAGGGATAGACATTAGGGTTAGCAGTGTGGTTAAGGTTAGGGATAGACATTAGGGTTAGCAGTGTGGTTAAGGTTAGGGTTAGACATTAGGGTTAGCAGTGTGGTTAAGGTTAGGGTTAGACATTAGGGTTAGCAGTGTGGTTAGAGTTAGACATAGGGGTTAACAGTGTGGTTAAGGTTAGGGTTAGACATTAGGGTTAGCAGTGTGGTTAAGGTTAGGGTTAGACATAGGGGTTAACAGTGTGGTTAAGGTTAGGGATAGACATTAGGGTTAGCAGTGTGGTTAAGGTTAGGGTTAGACATTAGGGTTAGCAGTGTGGTTAAGGTTAGGGTTAGACATTAGGGTTAGCAGTGTGGTTAAGGTTAGGGTTAGACATTAGGGTTAGCAGTGTGGTTAAGGTTAGTGTTAGACATTAGGGTTAGCAGTGTGGTTAAGGTTAGGGATAGACATTAGGGTTAGCAGTGTGGTTAAGGTTAGGGTTAGACATTAGGGTTAGCAGTGTGGTTAAGGTTAGGGTTAGACATTAGGGTTAGCAGTGTGGTTAAGGTTAGGGTTAGACATAGGGGTTAACAGTGTGGTTAAGGTTAGGGTAAGACATTAGGGTTAGCAGTGTGGTTAAGGTTAGGGTTAGCAGTGTGGTTAAGGTTAGGGTTAGACATTAGGGTTAGCAGTGTGGTTAAGGTTAGGGTTAGACATTAGGGTTAGCAGTGTGGTTAAGGTTAGACATTAGGGTTAGCAGTGTGGTTAAGGTTAGGGTTAGACATTAGTGTTAACAGTGTGGTTAGGGTTAGGGTTAGACATTAGGGTTAGCAGTGTGGTTAAGGTTAGGGTTAGACATTAGGGTTAGCAGTGAGGTTAGGGTTAAGATTAGACATTAGGGTTAGCAGTGTGGTTAAGGTTAGACATTAGGGTTAGCAGTGTGGTTAAGGTTAGGGTTAGACATTAGGGTTAGCAGTGTGGTTAAGGTTAGGGTTAGACATTAGGGTTAGCAGTGAGGTTAGGGTTAGGGTTAGACATTAGGGTTAGCAGTGTGGTTAGGGTTAGACATTGGGGTTAGCAGTGTGGTTAAGGTTAGTGTTAGACATTGGGGTTAGCAGTGTGGTTAGGGTTAGACATTAGGGTTAGCAGTGTGGTTAAGGTTAGACATTAGGGTTAGCAGTGTGGTTAAGGTTAGACATTAGGGTTAGCAGTGTGGTTAAGGTTAGACATTAGGGTTAGCAGTGTGGTTAAGGTTAGTGTTAGACATTGGGGTTAGCAGTGTGGTTAGGGTTAGACATTAGGGTTAGCAGTGTGGTTAAGGTTAGACATTGGGGTTAGCAGTGTGGTTAAGGTTAGACATTAGGGTTAGCAGTGTGGTTAAGGTTAGGTTTAAGAGTTGATGACTTTGTGGCTGTGCTAGTTAGTGACCACTCTGCAGAGGTGCCTCTAGAACAAACTAAAACATGAACCTGCATTTTAACAGGTGGAGAACTTCAGTAGGGAAACCAGGACCACAACCAAGCAGCGCAGGAAAAGCAGACCAGAGTCCAGGTGAAGTTAACATGGGGTAACGTACAGCGTGTCACTCTTGGTCTCCACCAGGTTGATATCTCCAGGGTTGAGCTCAGGGATCCACCTCTCCATCTCCTCGATCCAGAGGTACTTTAGAGAGGAGGGCACCACGACGAGTAGAGGCCACTCCTGTCTGTAGACGTAGGCCACAGAGATAGCCTGCACCGTCTTCCCTAGACCCATCTGGAGAAGAGGATTAACGGTACAATGTGGAGGATGAAAACAATGATGTATGGATATAATCCATGAAAACTCATTTCAGAAACAAAACAAACCGAACACAATCATTGCCTGGCTCAAAGGTAAGCATGTGATGGAGTGTTCCGGACATTCTGAGACACCAATACATTCTAGAATGACTTTATGTCAACAATGATTACATGGCTAGGAAGGTTTCTTAAACTTGACGAATTAATTCAGAGGGAAGCATAGCATGTATTATTTGAGGAAAATAGATTTGATAGGACTGGGGAGTTGGGTGGTGTGTGCCTCGGGGCTTACCTCATCTGTGATCATACACCTGAAACAGAGACGAGAACGACGGGGGTTGAGAGGGGAGGACATAGAATACTTCATGTATTCACGCAATATTGCACTAGCAATCAAATCAAAATGGATTGGTCACATGCGCCGTATACAACAGATGTAGACTTTACCGTGTGATGCTCGTTTACGAGCCCTTCCCAACAACGCAGTTTAAAAATAATAATACAAATTAAAAATTGTAACACAAGAGGAATACAATTAAATACACAAGAATGGAGTTATACAGGAAGTACCAGATCAATGTGCAGCTATATACAGGAAGTACCAGATCAATGTGCAGCTATATACAGGAAGTACCAGATCAATGTGCAGCTATATACAGGAAGTACCAGATCAATGTGCAGCTATATACAGGAAGTACCAGATCAATGTGCAGCTATATACAGGAAGTACCAGATCAATGTGCAGCTATATACAGGAAGTACCAGATCAATGTGCAGCTATATACAGGAAGTACCAGATCAATGTGCAGCTATATACAGGAAGTACCAGATCAATGTGGAGCTATATACAGGAAGTATCAGATCAATGTGCAGCTATATACAGGAAGTACCAGATCAATGTGCAGCTATATACAGGAAGTACCAGATCAATGTGCAGCTATATACAGGAAGTACCAGATCAATGTGCAGCTATATACAGGAAGTACCAGATCAATGTGCAGCTATATACAGGAAGTACCAGATCAATGTGCAGCTATATACAGGAAGTACCAGATCAATGTGCAGCTATATACAGGAAGTACCAGATCAATGTGCAGCTATATACAGGAAGTACCAGATCAATGTGCAGCTATATACAGGAAGTACCAGATCAATGTGCAGCTATATACAGGAAGTACCAGATCAATGTGCAGCTATATACAGGAAGTACCAGATCAATGTGCAGCTATATACAGGAAGTACCAGATCAATGTGCAGCTATATACAGGAAGTACCAGATCAATGTGCAGCTATATACAGGAAGTACCAGATCAATGTGCAGCTATATACAGGAAGTACCAGATCAATGTGCAGCTATATACAGGAAGTACCAGATCAATGTGCAGCTATATACAGGAAGTACCAGATCAATGTGCAGCTATATACAGGAAGTACCAGATCAATGTGCAGCTATATACAGGAAGTACCAGATCAATGTGCAGCTATATACAGGAAGTACCAGATCAATGTGCAGCTATATACAGGAAGTACCAGAACCAGATCAATGTGCAGCTATATACAGGAAGTACCAGATCAATGTGCAGCTATATACAGGAAGTACCAGATCAATGTGCAGCTATATACAGGAAGTACCAGATCAATGTGCAGCTATATACAGGAAGTACCAGATCAATGTGCAGCTATATACAGGAAGTACCAGATCAATGTGCAGCTATATACAGGAAGTACCAGAACCAGATCAATGTGTAGAGGTATGAGGTAATTGAGGTAGATATGTACATGAAGGCAGAGTAAAGTGACTAGACATCAGGATAGATAATAATAAGGTAATTGAGGTAGATATGTACATGAAGGCAGAGTAAAGTGACTAGACATCAGGATAGATAATATTAAGAGAAAAATAAAGAACAGAGTAGCAGTAAAAATTATGAGTGTAAAAGTGTGTGTGTGTGTGCATGTGTGTTTGTGTTGTGTCGGTATGTGTGTGTGTGTGTTAGCATATGTAGTGTATATGAATGTGTGGGGGTTTTGTGTGGGAGTGTCAATGTATTTTTTTTTATTTTACCTGGCAAGTCAGTTAAGAAGAAATTCTTCATTTCAATGACGGCCTAGGAACAGTGGGTTGGTTAACTGCCTGTTCAGGGGCAGAACGACAGATGTGTACCTTGTCAGCTCGGGGGTTTGAACTTGCAACCTTCCGGTAGTGAGTGAGTATGTATGTACAGTGACTTCAGGGAGTATTCAGACCCCTGGACCTATTCCACATTTTGTTGTGTTACAGCCTGAATTTCTCTCACCCATCTACACACAATACCCATAATGACAAAAGTAAAAACATGTTTTTAGAAAGTTGCTAATTTACTGAAAATGAAATACAGAAAAATCTAAATGTACACACTGTAAGTATTCACACCCCTTTGCTACGACCCTCCCAACTGAGCTCAGGTGCATCCACTTTCCTTTGGTCAATGATGAGACGTCACCACAACTTGGCTGGCTACAACTTGGCTGGCCACAACTTGGCTGGCCACAACTTGGCTGGCCACAACTTGGCTGGCCACAACTTGGCTGGCCACAACTTGGCTGGCCACAACTTGGCTGGCCACAACTTGGCTGGCCACAACTTGGCTGGCCAATTCAATTGTTTGGACATATAGACAGGTGGGTTTCTTTCTATAAGGTCCCACAGATGACGGTGCATGTCAGAGCAGGAACTATCCCCTGAAGTCCAGGGAACTGTCCGTAGAGCTCCAAGATATAATTGTCATGAGGCATATATCTGGGGGAGGGTATAAAACAATTGATTCCAAGAGCATAGTGGTCTCCATCATTGAGAGAATTATGGAACTACCCAGACTCTGTCTACAGCTGCCCCTCTGACCAAGCTGAACAACTGGACAAGAAGGACCTTGGAACTACCCAGACTCTGTCTACAGCTGCCCCTCTGACCAAGCTGAACAACTGGTCAAGAAGGACCTTGGTCAGAGAGGTGACCAAAAACTCAATGACCACTGACAAAAGTACAGAGTTCCTTGACTGAGATGGGAGAACATGCCAGAAGAACAACTGTGTATCTACAGCACTTCACCAATCTGGGCTTTATAGGAGAGTTGCCAGACGGAAGCCAGTCCTGAAAAAAAGGCACTTGACAGCACGACTGGAGTTTCCAAAAAGGCACCTGAGACTCAGAACATAAGGCAAAAGATTCTGTGGTCTGATGAGACTGAAATTGAACTCTTCGGCCTGAATGCAAAGCGCTATGTCTGGAGAAAACCAGGAACCGCGCATCACCCGTCTAACACCGTCCCTGCCGTGAAGCATGGTGGTGGCAGCATCATGTTCTGTGGCATGCAGGGGTGTGTGCTTAGTCCCCTCATGTACTCCCTGTTCACCCACGACTGCGTGGCAAGCATGACTCCAACACCATCATTAAGTTTGCTGACGACACAACAGCCTGATCAACCACGATGAGACAGTCTATAGGGAGGAGGTCAGAGACCTAACGTTGTTGTCCTGGCACCACACTCTCTCCCTCAATGTGAGCAAAACAAAGGAGCTGATTGTGGACTACAGGAAAAGGAGGGCCGAACAGGTCCCCGTTAACATCGACTGGGCTGCAGTGGAGCAGGTCGAGAGTTAAGTTCCCTGGTGTCCACATCACCAACAAACTATCTCCAAAAACACCATCACCAAAACACCTTCAGTTGGCGCTCCCTATTGTGATTTTTACACAAACATTCCTTCATCTGATGTTTAGTTTGTTCCCTGTCTTTAAGTTGTGTGGGATTGTCCTTTTGTTTGCCTCTTCTTGGGCAAATTTAGTGGGCGTTCATGTTGGGTGTCTTTTAGGTCCCCGTTGTTGCTAGTCAACTTTCAGCGGACACCCCCATGAGTGTCTTTCAGAAGCCCTCCTGAACCTCACCTGTTTAGGCTGTTGTCAGTGACTCTGTTAGTTCCCCTTTCTGTTTGAGTGACATTCTTGCTGGGGAACGTAACAACAAAATGAATGAGTCAAGGGGTATGAATACTTTCTGAAGACCCTGTAGTGTGTGTGTGTGTGTGTGTGTATGTATATATATTAGTCTAGTGAGTGTGCAGTAACAATATAGCCTAGACTATGGTCCCCATTTCAAACTGAGAATCAAGTTGATATTGCTAAATGTATTATGACATAATCAATATCAGCACAAATAAGAGGTATGATTTCCATTCAGGTCTGTCCATCAGTTGGATACGACAAAGCCACTGCCACTCAGAACATAATCACACCACAGCTTCCTCCCTTTGCAATTCTAAGTGTAGTAGCTCCACAGATCAATGATGACATTTTTATTACCCTGCTCACAAGGTTATACACTGTTAGCATGTTCCCTACACCAGCCTTTACAAAACAGGCTTTTATCCACACCTCCCTGTTCATGACGGATTCCACCAACACTCTTTCTAGCATTTATTTTTCAGATAGTAGCTACAGTGCATTCAGAAAGTATTCAGACCCCTTCCCTGGAGAGAGAAAACCAAAACATTTCTGCAGCATTGAAGGTCCCCAAGAACACAGTGGCCTCCATCATTCTTAAATGGAAGAAGTTTGGAACCAACAAGACTCTTCCTAGAGCTGGCCGGCCAGCCAAATTGAGCACTCGGGGGAGAAGCGCTTTGGTCAGGGAGGTGACCAAGAACCCAATGGTCACTCTGACAGAGCTCCAGAGTTATTGTATGGAGATGGGAGAACCTTCCAGAAGGACAACCATCTCTGCAGCACTCCACCAATCAGGACTTTATGGTAGAGTGGCCAGATGGAAGCCACTCCTCAGTAAAAGGCACATGACTGCCTGCTTGGAATTTGCCAAAAGGCACCTAAAGGACTCTCAGACCATGAGAAACAAGATTCTCTGGTCTGATCTGATAAAACTCTTTGGCCTGAATGCCAAGTGTCATGTCTGGAGGAAACCTGGCACCATCCCTACGGTGAAGCATGGTGGTGGCAGCATCATGCTGCGGGGAGGTTTTTCTGTGGCAGGGACTGGGAGACTAGTCAGGGTCGAGGGAAAGATGAACAGAGCAAAGTACAGAGAGATCCATGATGAAAACCTGCTCCAGAGTGAAGGTTCAACTTTCAACAGGACAACGACCCTAAGCACACAGCCAAGACAACGCAGGAGTGGCTTCGGGACAAGTCTCTGAATGCTCAAGTGGCCCAGCCAGAGCCCGGACTTGAACCCGATCAAACATCTCTGGGGAGACTTAAAAATAGCTGTGCAGCGACGCTCCCCATCCAATCTGACAGAGCTTGAGAGGATCTGCATAGAACAATGAGAGAAACTCCCCGAATACAGGTATGCCAAGCTTGTAGCGTCATATCCAAGAAGACTTGGGTAATCACTGCCAAAGGTGCTTCAACAAAGTAATGAGTACTGAATGCTTATGTACATTTGATATTTACGTTTTTTTTTTTTTTTTAATACATTTGCAAACATTTCTAAAAATCTGTTTTTGCTTTGTCATTATGGGGTATTGTGGGTAGATTGATGTAATCAATTTTAGAATAAGTCGAGGGGTCTGAATACTTTCAGAATGCACTGTATATTGAAATAGGATTTAGGCTTCTCCTGATTCTGATTATCATGGCTGTTCGTGGTCGTTTGGGCTTCTTTAGTAGAATGGACTGATTGTAAGTCTCTGTGGATAAGAGCGTCTGTTAAATGACTTGAATGTAAAATGTAACCCAGGTAGGCAACACCAGTCTGCAATGATGTGATATTCAAAATGTAGCCCAGGTAGGTAGAGCTAGTCTACCCATGAGAAAAGCAGTTGTGATCCCCCTCCCTCCCCTTCAGTTGAACAGCATGATTAATGAGCACCTTCCACTGGTGTTTCTTCTAATTGCCAGCCCACTCTGCTCAACCAGCATAATGCATACACACACAATGGGAGTAGAGAGATGGAGAGAGGGAGGGAGAGATCGAGAGAGAGATAGAGAGAGAGAAAACAGAGGGAGATAGACAGCGAGAGAGGCTCCTTTCAGCCAGGTGCTTTCCATTTCTCCACGCATTAATCATTCTTCTTTCAATAACCTGGGTGTATCCCAAAAGGCACCCTGTTCCCTATGTAGTGCACTCCTTTTTAGCCCAGGCTGTTGTCAAAAGTAATGCACTATACAGGGAATAGGAGGCCCGTTCAGCCAGACAGCTGGTTTCATGGAGGATGCTCTGACTGCCACGGTTGCTTGACAACAGCACGTTGAACAACTTTTTTAATGTTATCTGTGAAACCCACCAGCACCAAGATGTCTGTAAACGTAGCTCCTCCTCCCGGGATGGAGGCGGGGTCTTTGACCTTCCACACAATCATTTAAGTCTTTTGTCTTGTCTTCAATGAATGGAGCATAGACTAGACTACTTACACTGAGGCTCATACATTACCATACATTCATATTATTCATGCTTTCTTATCAACGGGCAGGTAGGCTATTTAAGTAGGGGGATTATTTCTTCTGGGACCTGTACCTATCTTTTAATATCAACAACCTTAATATTACACCGTTATTGATTACTGTATTGTTGGGTTTAGAGTTAGCAAAAAAATGCATTTCACTGTACTTGTGCATGTGAAAACAATAAAACTGAAACGTTTTTAAAATGGGAACACACCTCACTAATCCTATCAGATCTACAAGCTCTAGGATCATTAAGCGAAGTCATTCACTAGGCCCATGTCAGCATGAAAATAAAGCTATTTTACATACTTGTCACATTTTCCTCGTCACTGCATCGTGATGAATCAGCATTTTGTAATTCATTCAATAATAAGCCTTTATAATTGATGTAGAGCTGTTTCTGCTTAGTCTGGCTCAGCAAAGCAAACGCCTGGCTGACAATTACACCCCCCCATCTCAAATGAAACACTGTTTATATCATACAATAAGGAGGGGGGTAGTTTAAACTTATTTTAAAGTCTTATCTTTAAATCTATTGGCTAAGGAGGTGACAAATCACACATGACATCCAAACTGAGAATATCATCGGGGACCAGTTGTGTGTTGGGGGTCTGTGTTGGGGTCCGGGGATTTGATGCGCACATCAACGTCAGCCGTGGTATTGAATTTCACAGTGATTTTGAAGCTCAGGCAAGAGAAGCAACAACACAGTCTATCTGTCTATTGATCTGTTGTAACACCAGTGTCGGCGTGGCAACCCTTACAAGTGGCCCCGGCAGACACTTACAATAACGCTTTAGTTAGATGGCATGTGATGTACTTCGCACAACCTCATTCAAATAGAATGTTTAAGCCAACTGACATTATGCCCAAGTGGAATGCAATGTAACTGACATTATGCCCAAGTGGAATGCAATGTAACTGACATTATGCCGAAGTGGAATGCAATGTAACTGACATTATGCCCAAGTGGAATGCAATGTAACTGACATTATGCCCAAGTGGAATGCAATGTAACTGACATTATGCCGAAGTGGAATGCAATGTAACTGACATTACGCCCAAGTGGAATGCAATGTAACTGACATTATGCCCAAGTGGAATGCAATGGAACTGACATTATGCCCAAGTGGAATGCAATGTAACTGACATTATGCCCAAGTGGAATGCAATGGAACTGACATTATGCCCAAGTGGAATGCAATGTAACTGACATTACGCCCAAGTGAAATGCAATGTAACTGACATTATGTCCAAGTGGAATGCAATGTAACTGACATTGTGCCCAAGTGAAATGCAATGGAACTGACATTATGCCCATGTGGAATGCAATGTAACTGACATTATGCCCAAGTGGAATGCAATGGAACTGACACTACATTATCATAAGAAGATTAGTGTCAGGCTCCCAGATAATATCAGGCTCTCAGTCCTTCTAAATTGCATTTCAAATAATAAAATAAATAAATACAAATAATAAATCAAATAAATTGGCATCAACTTAATTCCAAACCAGGCTACATATTGATGCGAGGTGGGCAATCAAACAACCTGATTCTCTATTAGCAGAGTCTGTATAATATATAACTATTAGCTAGAGTTCTTCAATACAAACATGTCAACCTCTGTCCACGGAGGGTGTCCTAAAAGATTAACCAAACTTGGCAGTCAATGTGTGTGTTGCTCTGATCCGCCTCAGCCTCTGGTCCCACTACAACAACTCCAACACAGCACCTGGCTCTCCTGATCGCTAACAGCTTGCATCACTCGTCTCCATGGAGAAACCGTACACAGAACCCTACAAAGCCCAGATAGTGTTTACGGTCACATTGATGTCTCCAACATATTGACTGGATGACTCATCCTCACAGTACATCACTTCTACTGTCCCTGTATTGATCTACTGCTCAGGCTGACTACTCTGACCTGACTGTCCCTGACTGCCTGTCCCCTGGGATTCTTACATCCACTGATCGACTGACTGACTGACTGGCTGGCTGGGACGGACGGACGAGTAGTCTGTCTCTGGCTGGCTTTTTCTTCTGCTGCTCACATTGTGTGAGGCTGAGGTGATTCAGGCTACAGGCTTAATACACATTTTAACTAATTATTTTTGCTTTTAAAGTAACAATGACTTGGTGAATAAAGTGAGCACAAACTGTGCTTCTGCTTACTATTTGGGGCCTTGGCCAGGTTACTGTACAGTACTTTGTGACAAAGCTGTTGATGTAAAAAGGGCTTGATTCACTAACAACCACCTACCTTCCATTCTTTGATAGGGCGAATTTGACCCCCTCCTTTTGGAATGGCATCAGTCTCTGTTGTAGCTTGTCTGGGAGGACTGACAACTGACTGTCCCATCTTCTGTCAACATGGGAGTTCTGGGGATCACAATCCCTATCCTGGACCTCACTCATGGCCCGTCTTGACTTTTAGATGCCTTTGCAAAGAATGAAGAGAGAAAAACAACAGTAAGAAGAAAAACCAACCCTGGCTGACAATTAATCATCCAGACTGGCAATTAATCATCCAGACTGGCAATTAATCATCCAGACAGACAATTAATCATCCAGACTGACAATTAATCATCCAGACTGGCAATTAATCATCCAGACTGGCAATTAATCATCCAGACTGGCAATTAATCATCCAGACTGGCAATTAATCATCCAGACTGACAATTAATCATCCAGACTGACAATTAATCATCCAGACTGACAATTAATCATCCAGACTGGCAATTAATCATCCAGACTGGCAATTAATCATCCAGACTGACAATTAATCATCCAGACTGGCAATTAATTATCCAGACTGGCAATTAATCATCCAGACTGACAATTAATCATCCGGACTGACAATGAATCATCCGGACTAACAATGAATCATCCAGACTGACAGTGAATCATCCGGACTGACAATGAATCATCCGGACTGACAATGAATCATCCAGACTGGCAATTAATCATCCAGACTGACAATTAATCATCCAGACTGACAATGAATCATCCGGACTGACAATGAATCATCCGGACTAACAATGAATCATCCAGACTGACAATGAATCATCCAGACTGACAATGAATCATCCGGACTGACAATGAATCATCCGGACTGACAATGAATCATCCGGACTGACAATGAATCATCCGGACTGACAATGAATCATCCAGACTGACAATTAATCATCCAGACTGACAATTAATCATCCAGACTGACAATTAATCATCCAGACTGGCTTTGGCATTTTGCAAAAAATTTAGGCACTACTCAAATTGTGGGTTCGATTCCCACGGGAGCCAGTATGAAAATGTATGCACCAACTAATGTAAGATGCTATGGATAAGAGCGTCTGCTAAATGACTAAAATGCCTTCAGTGCTGTTTTACAGCTTGGTGATGCACCATGTCTCAGCTCAACTGTCATCTCAAGGCATGGATTTACCTGCGACAATATCAGGAACAGGCTGCTGAACTGCCACGAGATGACTGCTCCTCTGCTCTTATTGGTAAGGTGCTAAGAGACTGCTGGGTTACCCAGTTGAAGGATATCTGTTAAGGTAAGACAAATAACGAGAAGACTATTGGTGCTAGGAAGAATAGGGATACAGGAGGATGGTTACAAAGGTACTCTGACAAATACGGTTACATTAACTTCCACGGTAACGTTAGCTAACTAGCTAACTATGCACAGCAAATTACCATCCACGTTTTTAGCTACAGCTCAACCCACTTCAAATGTACAAGAGATTATACATGCTAAGACTTTGCACTTGTTAGTTTGAAAAAAAATACATTAGTAAGAGGATACAGACCACCAGTGCAGAAATGTTTTGATATAGATTTGCATGTGCAGTAGTTTCGCGGGAAACTTTGACAGCAACTACGTAGTTTGCGTAGCGGATTCCATAGGAGTTGCGTTCAAGAAGCCTGCAACTTTCTAGAATCTTGACTAAAAAGCTGTTTAAAAAATATATATAATTCCAACGATACTTTTCTAAGTGATTTCAAATTCATATAAACTTTTCTACCAGACTCAAAAGCATGCTCAATACATCTAATTTTAGTAGTACATGACCCCTACAGTAGAACGATCACTGGACGCTCATTCGGATTTGCTGGGCAGACTGTCAGTCCCGGTGCTTCCTGCTGTACTCTCCAATTTCCCGTTTCGTCTTGTGCTGAATGTTAGCCTCGGTCTGTTGCGGCTACACACTGATCTTTCCCTGGCCACACGCAGCTGTTTTTATAAATCATTCTGTTTTTGTCAACGTTTCTGGTAAGACAACATGTGTTTGTTTCTTCACACACGTTCTTTGTGGGGATTAACGGTGAATTTGTGTAGTTAGGTTATCAAATGACCATTTTAGTGGCAAATTTAGCTAGCTTAGTTAGCTAACTAGCTACGGTCGGAATAATTTGTCGAGTTGAAGGGCTACGTTAGCTAACTAGCTTGTTGGCTAGCTAGCTAAACTCAAACGAATTCAAAGATCAACTTGGCACAGGTAAGAGTTGCGTTTAGATGGCTTGATTTTAATACAAACAAGTCATTGGTAACGAGCTAGTTAGCTAGAATAGGTATCATTTATCGTGGTTGGCTAACGTACCTAGCTTCCCCCGAAGCGCCGCAAGCAAGGCCTGCTCTTTTGCCTCAACAACTAGCTAGCTTTGCAAACTCGCTGTTGGCTAGTTAACAATAGTAACAATAGTAACTAAGTTATGCATTTTAGACATGCAGGAATGATACCTCTGTACAAACTAAATATACATGTTTGAAATAACACTGTTCTAGTTAGCTCTAGTTGGTAGAACTAAGGAACACTAACGTTATACCCTGCAGTTCGTGCCTTTGAAAGTAACTTTGTTTTCGCGTTAACTGTCCGCTAATGGCAATGGTTCACGTTCACCAGCCTGTATATGTCAGTGTAAGAATAAATAACATGCTAAAATGGTGGAGAGAACAACGTTGCTCCCCAGTCCGAGGTACCTGTTGAGAAAATCCACAAGAGGTGTCCGTTCACAATACACAAATAAAACACTCCTTCACATAGTCCTCGAGCTCTGGTGCAGTTCATAATTGGAGCGTGGACAACATCTTATTTCAAGGCATGTCATGACCATGACGCTAAAGCCTCACTAACTAGTTGGGCTAATTGTGTTTGACATATTCTGCATGACACTTCTCTTCATGTATCATGTTCAGCTGTCCTCATATCGCTTGCTATTCCTCTTGTCAGAGGGATGGAGTGCTGAAAGAACGGTCACTGACAGGGCTTGTCTTCAGACTTTCATTCTAAAGTAGGGAATGTATTAATGTTCAATCACTATCATGCCACCAATAATGTGTAATTTGATTGCCAATTTGCTGGGATCTCTCTATGCAGGCATACCTGGGCTCCCGAGTGGTGCAGCAGTCTAAGGCACTGCATCTCAGTGCTTGAGGCGTCACTACAGACACCCTGGGTCGAATCCAGGCTGTATCACAACCGGCTGGAGTCCCATAGGGCGGCCAGTGTAGGCCATCATTAAAAATAATTTGTTCTTAACTGACTTTCCTAGCTAAATAGAGGTAAAAACATAGACGTACTTACAGTAATTATGGTGCCTACCATTGGCTTGGCTGGTGTGATGTTTTATTATACTAAAGTAAATGGGTGACATGTCAGCTCAGTGTCCTTCCTATCGCTTCTATAATGAGGATGCAGAGTCTACTACAGGAGTGTTTCCCTGCTGTCTGTTCAACCCAAGGGAGGCTCATTAGGATAGTATTATGCTATTGCCATAAATGGAGAACTCGGTGGGGAAATATAGCCTAACTAAGCACATCCGTCACTTCTCACAGCAAATTAAAACGCAACGCCTAATAGGCTAATGTATGAAGCGTTGCCGAGACACCGCAGTTTTGTTGAAATAGTGGTCCCTTTTTTGTCTGGCTTTGGAGTTGGTTAATCAAAGAGGGAAGGCTCCAGTTAGCTGATAGCTAGATGCAGAACCCCACTGTGGGCTTGTTTGATGAGTAGTTCTATTGTTTTGTAAACAGGACTATAGCTGGGTTTGAGAGTGACTTATGCTAGGCTACAGTTTTATACATGTCACTGCCATATTGTATTTTAATGTCTAGTTATAAAGTCAAGGAGGCACACTTCCTGCCTGAGTTATGAACTATCCTGGTTGTCTAGTGCTGCCATTAATAATTCTGAGATGAGGCTCACCGATTTGGCTTTCATTGCTGGAGGCTCTACCGTTAGGAGTGCAGTGACACAACTCTTGATTTATGTCCAAATTAGGGGTGTAAAATTGAGAATATTGAATAGTCTGATGCTGTGTCATTTCTTCTTTAATTACTCAGGTGTGTGTGCTCACGCGCAAGCGTGTGTCTGTGCATATATGTGTGTGGTGGGGGGAGTTTGATGAATTTGTACGCTAAATGCTTAATGTTCTTATCCAACTTCCTCCTCGTGATATTGTCAGACAGACGTCAGTAACGTAGGTAGGCCCATCCGGTTTCACAGCTTGACACAGTGAACATTGCAACGTGATTGATTCCTCTTTGTTTATCGATTGTGTGCATCAAAGGAGACTACTGGCAGTTTGCGAGGCTGTTGGGTTTGAGATTCAGTGACCGGGTTGGTGACGTAGCTACTTCAGTTGGTGGACTTGTAACTGTAGTGAAAAATGTGATCAGATCAGTTGTCACCAGCGTCTGTTGCTAAGGGACAGGGAGAGCTTTCCTCCTACCCTGACAGCATCTATTATTTACTTCAGTTTTTAAGGGATTGGAACAAATGACACCTGATTTCCCCTATAACTACGTTTTATGATCACTCTGAACGTCTCCATTAATTAGTAGCACTGTAACATACTACAATTGACTTGAGCATGTTTTCTGTGGTTAGTTGTAGAGCTGGGCGGTACACCGTATTTTACGATATACTGGTATTGATGCATGGACCGGTTTGGGTTTTTACTTTACCTTCTTTAACGGTATTTAAAATGTTTGGTTTGTTAAATGTGATACACCGTGTGTATAGTCGTCTCTCTCTGCTCTCCAACTATCCATTCTGCTTTCCACACAGACCTAGCCCCATCTAGCCCCATTTGTTGTTGTTTGACCACGAGACACTTGCGTTCAGTTTGCATGGTCAATGTAGCACATGCAAAAATGTTAATGACAACGATGCTGTTTTCATTTAGCTTCTTAATGTAAATCCCCTAGCGTTCTATAATTATACTATTAGCTTGTGTTTCTTACATCTGCCAACCGCTAGTTTGTCTTGGCAAGTTTGGCCTAAATCTTGTTTGCCGCTCATCGCTAGTTAGCTGGCTAGCTAGCTAACTAGTTCAAATCCAAATCAGTGTATTTGGTCACATACACATGGTTAGCGGATGTTAATGGTCACATACACATGGTTAGCGGATGTTAATGGTCACATACACATGGTTAGCGGATGTTAATGGTCACATACACATGGTTAGAGGATGTTAATGGTCACATACACATGGTTAGAGGATGTTAATGGTCACATACACATGGTTAGAGGATGTTAATGGTCACATACACATGGTTAGAGGATGTTAATGGTCACATACACATGGTTAGAGGATGTTAATGGTCACATACACATGGTTAGAGGATGTTAATGGTCACATACACATGGTTAGAGGATGTTAATGTGAGTGTAGCGAAATGCTTGTGCTTCTAGTTCCGACAGTGCAGTAATATCTAACAAGTAATCTAACAATTCCACAACTACCTTATACATACAAATGTGAAGGGATGGAATAAAAATATGTCCATATAAATATATGGATGATTGATGGTATAGGCGAGATGCAATAGGTGGTATAAAATACATACATATGAGATGAGTAATGTAAGATATGTAAACATTATTTAAAGTGACTTGTGATCCATTTATTAAAGTGGCCAATGATTTGAGTCCGTATATAGTAGTCGACCGATTATGATTTTTCAATACCGATTATTGGAGGACCCAAAGAAAAGCAGATACCGATTTAATCGACCGATTTTCTTTAGAAAATGTTTTATATATATTTAATAATGACAATTACAACAATACTGAATGAACACTTATTTTAACTTAATACGTCAATAAAATCAATTTATTCTCAAATAAATAATGAAACATGTTCAATTTGGTTTAAATAATGCAAAAACAAAGTGTTGAAGAAAGTAAAAGTGCAATATGTGCCATGTGAGAAAGCTAACGTTTAAGTTCCTTGCTCAGAACATGAGAACATATGAAAGCTGGTGGTTCCTTTTAACATGAGACTTCAATATTCCCAGGTAAGAAGTTTTAGGTTGTGGTTATTATAGGACTATTTCTCTCTATACCATTTGTATTTCATATACCTTTGACTATTGGATGTTCTAATGGGTACTTTAGTAATGCCAGTCTAATCTCGGGAGTTGAAAGGCTTGAAGTCATAAACAGCTCAATGCTTGAAGCAAAGCGAAGAGCTGCTGGCAAATGCACGAAAGTGCTGTTTGAATGATTGCTTACGTTCCTGCTGCTGCCTACCACCGCTCAGACTGCTCTATCAAATCATAGACTTAATTATAATATAACACACAGAAAAACGAGCCTCAGGTCGTTAATATGGTCAAATCCGGAAACTATAATTTCGAAAACAAAACGTTTATTCTTTCAGTGAAATACAGAACCGTTCCGTTTTATCTAACTGGTGGCATCCATGAGTCTAAATATTCCTGTTACATTGTACAACCTTCAATGTTATGTCATAATTACATAAAATTCTCGCAAATTAGTTTGCAACGAGCCAGGCGGCCCAAACTGTTGCATATACCCTGACTCTGTGTGCAATGAACGCAAGAGAAGTGACCCAATTTCACCTGGTTAATATTGCCTGCTAACCTGGATTTCTTTTAGCTAAATATTCAGGTTTAAAAATATATACTTGTGTATTGATTTTAAGAAAGGCATTGATGTTTATGGTTAAGTACACATTGGAGCAACGACAGTCGTTGATTGATTGATTTTTATTAAATAGGTTTAATGCTAGCTAGCAACTTACCTTTGCTTACTGCATTCGCGTAACAGGCAGACTCCTTGTGAGGCAGGTGGTTAGAGCGTTGGACCAGTTAACTGTAATGTTGCAAGATTGGATCCCCGAGCTGACAAGGTAAAAATCTGTCATTCTGCCTCGTTCCTAGGCCGTCATTGAAAATAAGAATGTTCTTAACTGACTTGCCTAGTTAAATAAATATTAAATAAAGGTGTAAAAAAATATATATATAAAAAAAATCGGCGCCCAAAAATACTGATTTCCGATTGCTATGAAAACTTGAAATCGTCCCTAATTAATCGGCCATTCCGATTTAATCGGTCAACCTCTAGACCTAAATCAGCATGTTTGTGCAACAGTGTCTTCTAAATCAAAGGGGAATACGCAAAGCATGAATATGTTCGCTACAGGAAGTAGCTAAGAGAACATTCAATGTAGCCAAAGGTTATAGAGTCCCCTAGGAAACACTTAACACTTTTGGTTCCTACCTTGTCACAATAACTCCTCCCTGGCATTATCACTCGTTGCCATGTCAACCAACACTGTATTCAAAGTGCCCACTATTATATTCTAACTATAGAATTAGAATAATCACTCTATTTTCATGATTCCAACAGGTCACAAGTGTTTTACTCTAAAGTCAAAGTCAAGTCAAATTCCAATTGCAACGTTTGGTTCAAAAATAAGGCCTGTATTGTTTGTCCACATCATGCAGCCATGTGTGGCAGTGTGGAAATGATCTCAAATGAGTGCAGGAACTTATGAAAATGCTGAAAATGATTTTTGTTTGAATTTGAACAATGAGAATGGAGAAAGACCCATTTTGAAATCACATAGTATCAATGTGTTGCCACCCTAGGATCACTCACTACTCATAAAGAACATATATGACTTTTCTTTTATTATTCAAAAACCTAAAATAGTGGCAAATACCATCCATTTTTTGTTTTATGCAGTAATATGATATTTGGGCCATATTGCCCGGCGCTAGTTGGTTGGAGCAGTCTTGTGCTTTGTCTCCGTCTGGTTGAAATATACCCAACTGTAATGAGCAAGGTACACTTCGAACAGCGTGTCCTCTCATTGGACATCCATCCCCTCCCATGGTGTGTCCTGTTCTCTCATTGGCCATCCATCCCATGGAGCGTGGTTTGTTCTGTTCTCTCATTGCTGTATATGGGGAGACAGATGCCCATCCTGTCTCTCTTGTCTGTCTCTCTCCTCTCTGTCCCCCTACTCTCTCTCTCTCTCCTCTCTCTCTCTCCTCTCTGTCCCCCCACTCTCTCCTCTCTGTCCCCCTACTCCCTACTCTCTCTCTCTCTCTCTCTCTCGCGCTCTTTCGTCTCTGTCTCTCTCTTTCCTCTGTCCCTCTCCTCCCCTCTGAGGAGGGAGCTCCTGTTTTCCTTTGTCCCTCGCCTCCCTCCTCTGGTGTAAGCGCATGGCAGGGCAGCAGAATCGGTAATGAAGAAAGTGCCCAATTTAGCCTCCTCAGCCGCGCGCTCCTCTGAGATGTGCTTCCTGCCTGCCTCTCTGCCTGGGTGCAGCGAGGCGGGATGCTGTGAGTGGCTGAGCTAGAGCTGACATCACAGGGGCCAGCTGTTGATTTGGTGCTGTCTCTGAGGCTGGGGCGAGTCACTGACTCTGTCAGGCGCCTACTGAGGGGCTCTGGCAGGTAGACACACACACACACACGAACCCACGACGATAGGAGGCTGTGTGAGACTGCTGCAGGGAGCGAGTCGCTCCGAGCAGCTACGTCCTCCTCAACCAATGCTGCCTTGGGTACTACGGACTCCTCCAACAGCTTGCAATGAACATAAGGAGGGCTACTATGTGGCAGGTAGGTCTTGGTTTCTGTCCTTACCAAAGATTTTGTATTTTGTGAAGGAAGGCGCACATTGGAAAATCAGGAGTAATGGTTTAAGTGCCAGATAATAGCTACTAAGGCTTTTGGTAGACTTTTCAGACTTGAATCATTCAGACATTGTGCTGGGTTCGCAATCATCTGTCTGTCACTATCTAAGACCTTGAGCTTCATTTTTGAAAGCCGTGATTTATTGTTGAGGTTCAGTTTTGGTGGCTATGTTTTCAATATGATCCTTTTGAGACGCAGTTAAACATCACATCAGTCTTCTACAATGTGATCTAAGCTACAGTTGTGAATTTCTTTGACCATTTAAGCCACAGGGTTTATCTGGTGACGATAAGGGCTCGGTTTCCAAAGGATGCACAGCAAGGCTGCATTCAGTGAACAGGGGATCTGTAGACTGTGTTCAGTGTGTTGGGGATCTGTAGACTGTGTTCAGTGTGTTGGGGATCTGTAGACTGTGTTGACTGTGTTCAGTGTGTTGGGGAACAGGGGATCTGTAGACTGTGTTCAGTGAATCCCCAATATGAATTTAGCAGCAACGCACCTACACTGCTAAATCGGCCTTCACTACAAATAAAAAAAATATATATATAAAAAAAAATATATATATATATACTTTTTTTTTATATATACTTTTTTCGGGATAGGAAAACGTTTTCCGTTTAAACCTAAACAACTCAAACCAGATATAAAGTATGTAGAAAATATAATGGAGCAATAAATGTATCAATAAGATCATCTTGGAGAACTAACAATCAGGGAGAATCTAAAATTCCCAAAATGTCTTCACACTCTGCCACCGCTGCTGAAACAAATCCTAGGGGAAACACTGCAATGTGTTGGTGAACAGGGGCTGTGTTCTGATTACCGTTGTCTTGGCTTTCTTTCATCAGCGCACTAATGACCATAGATAAGCCATTAAGAGGCTTGTGTTGCGTTGTCTCTGCACAGCTTGCATTTCTGCTCCTCAGTATATTGTTTCTGCAGGTGTTTCTGTTATTACAAATGGGTTTTTAATGACTGGCTCCACTAGTGTGATGTACGGAGCCTTCAGAAAGTATTCATACCCCTTGACTTATTCCACATTTTGTTCCAGACGGAATTCAAAATGGATCAAATATAATTTATCTCACCCATCTACACTATACCCCCATAATGACAATGAAAATATGTTTTTAGGAATGTTAGTTCATTTATTGTAAATAAAATACTGAAATATGTAAGTGTTCACACACCCAGAGTCATTACTTTGTAGAAGTACCTTTGGTAGCGATTACGGCTGTCTCTCTTTCTGGGTAAGTCTCCAAGAGCTTTCCACACCTGGATTGTGCAACATTTGCCCATTTATATAAATAGATATATTTTCATAATTCTTCAAGCTCTGTCAAATTAGTTGTTCGTCATTGCTAGACAACCATTTTCAGGTCTTGCCATAGAGTTGAGTCAACTTGTTTTAGGTTATTGTCCTGCTGAAAGGGGAATTCATCTCCACTGAGAGAAACCAGACTAAACCAGGTTTTCCTCTAGGATTTTTCCTAAATAACTCCCCAGTCCTTAACGATTACAAGCATACCCATGACATGATGCAGCCACCACTATTTGTCCTAAACATAACACTTTGTATTCAGGACAAACAGTTAATTGCTTTGTCTATTTTTTTGCAGTACTATTTTAGTGCGTTGTTGCAAATAGGATGCATGTTTAGTATTTGTTTTTTTTTTAAATAAGATTTTGCATGATTTTTTTTTTCACTCTGTCATTTAGGTTAGTATTGTAGAGTAACTATAATGTTGTTGATCCATCCTCAGTTTTCTCCGGTCACAGCCATTAAACTCTGTAGCTGTTTTAAAGTAGCCATTGTCCTCATGGTGAAAACCCAGAGCGGTGTCCTTCCTCTCCGGCAATTGGCTTAGGAAGGACGCCTGTGTCTTTGTCGAGACGGGGTGTGTTGATACATCATCCAAAGTGTAATTAATAACTTCAACGTGCTCAAAGGGATATGCAATGTCTGCTTTTATTTGCCCTGGTTTGAGAGGCATTGGAAAATCTCCTTGGTTTTTGTGGTTGAATCTGTGTTTGAAATTCACTGTTCGACCTGAGGCACCTTACAATTATTGGTATGTGTGGGGTACAGAAATGAGACGGTCATTCAACAAATCACGTTAAACACTTATTTCACTCACAGTGAGTCCATGCAACTTATGTGACTTGTTAAGCACATTTACCTGTAATTGAGGCTGAGTGACGAAATGAATACCTTTTAGTCTACACTTTATACCCCAGAGGGCTTAAGTCTCAATGATCATCAGCTCTCTCTCTAATCAATAACTCTCCTTATTATCAGACGTGGCTCTGACCCGGGGTACGGGCTTATTTACCCCGTTCAACACACTGATTATCAACGTCTTTTATTAGGCTTAAAGTAAACGGTATTACTATTCCTGGGAAGTGATGGTTGGTTGCCTAATGCATTTGATCTCTCTATGCTTTTTCCTCTGTTGTTTTCTGTGTGACTGTCGAGCTGGAGAAGACCGCCTCATGGATGTGTCTGTCTGTTGGCTACACAGTATGTTGGATGGATGGATGGGAGGGAGGGAGGGAGGGGATGGATGGGAGGGAGGGGATGGATGGGAGGGAGGGAGGGAGGGATGGATGGGAGGGAGGGAGGGATGGATGGCTTTAGCTGCTTTTCTCTGCTCTTGTATTGTTCCATCCTCCTATACAGTCTGGGAGGGAGAGTCTCTCCTCTCGCTTGCTCCCCCTGCTTTTACTCCCCCCAGCACTTGGGCAGGGGGGGGGGGGGGGGTACCGCCCAAGCCTAGTGTGTACCGCCCTGTCTGTGCGTGCAATCAGAATGGCCTCTTGTGCATTCCGCAGGAGCAATTTCCTATTCGCTGTGCTAACATAATTGTCATTGAGTGGTCCATTTACAGCCGGCATATGATTAGTTAGCTCCCATTCCCCTGTCTGGCAGAGTGGCTGTGCCCTTTTGACCTCATTGTAGGTTTTTGAGAACACATTTTCATGGGCAGAAAAGTGTAGCGTGGAAAAAGGCTTAGGCACTTATTCACCACTTCTACAGGCAGGCAGTATGGGTGTGTTTGTACCGTGGGGAATGGAGATAAAGGGACTGAAGAGGCTCTTTACGGTTCAACCACTCAGATCAACTCAGAGTCTCAGAGTCTGTTGTCAAATACAGAGGAGCTGTTCAGTAACAGGAGACCCAGAGGATTCTACTGGGCTGTGTGTGTGTTTCCTTGGGTACGTGAAGACTTCTGGTCTGTTTGTGCCTGCCAGTGTTTATTTGTGTGTGTGTCACACTGCGTTCCATCTGCATGCATTTAAGCCCCCCTGTCCCTGACACCAACTCCCCCGTGTGTCACACAGACTGTCCCTGACACAGAACTGACACTGACATTGTGATCTCCTGAACTCAGCGGCTAGCTCAGCCCTGCTGTTCCTCCCTGTCCGTGCAGCACAGCTCTGACTCCTAATGCAGCTTGTGTCTGGGGCCAGAATCTCTCTTGCTGTCTGTCTGGTTGGTTGAGTTCTACTGGTGTCACCAGCTAGTAGGGCTGACTGTAGTCATGTGAAGTTCCACACCTCTTTGTGTTGCTGCTGACTGCCAGACGGGAGGTTACCTTTGGTCTAGTAGTGCCTGCAGTTTACTGTCAAACCAGGATCTGCATACACAGCAAGGTAGGGTGAGGTATGGTAGGGTGGGTGAGGTGGGGTATGGTGCGGTAGGATATGGTGGGGTAGGGTGAGGTGAAAAAGGATTAGAAAGTGAGCAGGAATCCACCACTTTTATCTGGCAGCATGCATGGGTCTGCTTCCCACTGGCCCGACCGGACAGTGTGGAGACGGGACTGTGTGTGGAGACGGGACTGTGTGTGGAGACGGGACTGTGTGTGGAGACGGGACTGTGTGTGGAGACGGGACTGTGTGTGGAGACGGGACTGTGTGTGGAGACGGGACTGTGTGTGGAGACAGGACTGCCTACTGGTTGCCAGAGAGAGCTACTGTGGCGGGTGCTCTGCCCGGTAGATGGCACTGGGCTCTGGGACTAGGAGGAGATGGGACTGTGTGGAGACAGGACTGCCTACTGGTTGCCAGAGAGAGCTACTGTGGCGGGCACTCTGCCCGGTAGATGGCACTGGGCTCTGGGACCAGGAGGAGACGGGACTGCCTACTGGTTGCCAGAGAGAGCTTACTGTGGCGGGCGCTCTGCCCGGTAGATGGCACTGGGCTCTGGGACCAGGAGGAAGGTTGAAGTGGAAGAACATGGGGGAAGATGTAGAGCCCTTCTGACTGAAGATGGAGAATCTGTTACAGCCCTTCTGACTGAAAATTGAGAATCTGTTACAGCCCTTCTGACTGAAGATGGAGAATCTGTTACAGCCCTTCTGACTGAAGATGGAGAATCTGTTACAGCCCTTCTGACTGAAGATGGAGAATCTGTTACAGTCCGTCTGACTGAAGATGGAGAATCTGTTACAGCCCTTCTGACTGAAGATGGAGAATCTGTTACAGCCCTTCTGACTGAAGATGGAGAATCTGTTACAGGCCGTCTGACTGAAGATGGAGAATCTGTTACAGCCCTTCTGACTGAAGATGGAGAATCTGTTACAGCCCTTCTGACTGAAGATGGAGAATCTGTTACAGCCCTTCTGACTGAAGATGGAGAATCTGTTACAGCCCTTCTGACTGAAGATGGAGAATCTGTTACAGCCCTTCTGACTGAAGATGGAGAATCTGTTACAGCCCTTCTGACTGAAGATGGAGAATCTGTTACAGCCCTTCTGACTGAAGATGGAGAATCTGTTACAGCCCTTCTGACTGAAGATGGAGAATCTGTTACAGCCCTTCTGACTGAAGATGGAGAATCTGTTACAGCCCTTCTGACTGAAGATGGAGAATCTGTTACAGGCCGTCTGACTGAAGATGGAGAATCTGTTACAGCCCTTCTGACTGAAGATGGAGAATCTGTTACAGCCCTTCTGACTGAAGATGGAGAATCTGTTACAGCCCTTCTGACTGAAGATGGAGAATCTGTTACAGCCCTTCTGACTGAAGATGGAGAATCTGTTACAGTCCGTCTGACTGAAGATGGAGAATCTGTTACAGCCCTTCTGACTGAAGATGGAGAATCTGTTACAGCCCTTCTGACTGAAGATGGAGAATCTGTTACAGGCCGTCTGACTGAAGATTGAGAATCTGTTACAGCCCTTCTGACTGAAGATGGAGAATCTGTTACAGCCCTTCTGACTGAAGATGGAGAATCTGTTACAGCCCTTCTGACTGAAGATGGAGAATCTGTTACAGCCCTTCTGACTGAAGATGGAGAATCTGTTACAGCCCTTCTGACTGAAGATGGAGAATCTGTTACAGCCCTTCTGACTGAAGATGGAGAATCTGTTACAGCCCGTCTGACTGAAGATGGAGAATCTGTTACAGCCCGTCTGTTACTGTCCATGTGAAGCGTCCATGTGGGAAATGACATGTCTGTCAGTGTCCTCTCCAAAATTGGTATTCTAAATATCAGGGTTTTGATAGTGTTATCTTCTGTTTTTCACGGCTGTTATTCCTGAATATGTAAAGCTGCTCTGTTTTACATAACTGGCACGACAGAGTGGGTTTAACACGACCCTCCATGCACCCAATGGCTCTGATGGATGAAACCTGTTTTACACATAGGCATGCACAGCCACAATATCGCTTTCTGTCTCTTTCTCTGTCTCTCTCTCTCTCTCTCCCCATTTTTCTCTCTCCCACTCACACACGTGATATCCCCTGGACTCTGTCTGTCCATGTCAGCCCTGTCACTGTCAGCGACCTATAACCCCGTTCCATCAGTGTTCTCTAAGGGTCCTGACCCCCCTGACCTCTTTCTTCTCTCCCTGTGACAGGTCTGTGATGGCCATGAGCAGCTTGGAGGGCAGTGCCACCGAGGCCGTTCAGATCTGGACACCAGAGACTCCGAGCTGGTGCTAAGGACATGGGACTCTCCCTCAGAGTTAGCGACAGGCCCAGCAGCACGAGACGTTACAGTGACAAACCGGCGGTGGCGCAGGACTGCTGCCCTCAGAGCCTTCTCAACCCCTGCAGGACTTCACCACCACAGGCCCAGCAGCTCCCAGTAAGTAGCTACCCTCAGAGCCTTCTCAACCCCTGCAGGACTTCACCACCACAGGCCCAGCAGCTCCCAGTAAGTAGCTGCCCTCAGAGCCTTCTCAACCCCTGCAGGACTTCACCACCACAGGCCCAGCAGCTCCCAGTAAGTAGCTACCCTCAGAGCCTTCTCAACCCCTGCAGGACTTCACCACCACAGGCCCAGCAGCTCCCAGTAAGTAGCTACCCGTAAGGTGTATAGGCCATTGGGGGACCGGGGGGAAATTAAAAACAGCGTTGACATCACTCCAGTCGAGAGACTGACAGATATTACAAATCAGCAATGCTGCACTTGAGTAGAAAAGATTCCATTTGTGTGCTGGAATAACTTAATAGATGTGGACCAGCCTGGTGTTTTTAGTTATTTCTCTTCAAGATGACCATTTTTGATCTGCCTCTCAGCCAGTTTCCACTCAGTATTCAGTAAAATAACTAAAATAGCAATGCACACTGCAGAACAAAAGAACAACATACATTTAGTTATTGAAGAGCGAGTTTAAAGATGTGAGTGAGAGGAGCAGGTTTTGGGGAGTAACTGAAATAGAAATAAAAAATAAAGAAAGAAATGCATTTAGACACCTTTCGGTTTCTCAGTGACAATAAATTCACCATTGAAAAAAGGTGTTTCAGTTTGTTTCACCTGAGAGAGTCTGATCACCAGTCAGAGACCACTATGATGACACACCAGATGATGACCACCAATCAGAGACCACTATGATGACACACCAGATGATGACCACCAATCAGAGACCACTATGATGACACACCAGATGATGATCACCAGTCAGAGACCACTATGATGACACACCAGATGATGACCACCAATCAGAGACCACTATGATGACACACCAGATGATGACCACCAATCAGAGACCACTATGATGATACACCAGATGATGACCAATCAGAGACCACTATGATGACACACCAGATGACCAGTCAGAGACCACTATGATGACACACCAGATGACCAGTCAGAGACCACTATGATGACACACCAGATGATGACCACCAATCAGAGACCACTATGATGACACACCAGATGATGACCAGTCAGAGACCACTATGATGACACACCAGATGACCAGTCAGAGACCACTATGATGACACACCAGATGATGACCACCAATCAGAGACCACTATGATGACACACCAGATGATGACCAGTCAGAGACCACTATGATGACACACCAGATGATGACCACCAATCAGAGACCACTATGATGACACACCAGATGATGACCACCAATCAGAGACCACTATGATGACACAGCAGATGACCACCAATCAGAGACCACTATGATGACACACCGGATGTGTTTGATGGATCCTTTTCTAAAAGTCGGTGTGATGCGTTTTACATCATTCCTGCTATATTTCTGTATTTTGGAACTTCTGTATCTTGAAAATTGTATTGCTTATATACAAAACATTTAGTCAACAATGGACAAATGAAACAAATGAAGGGGAAGTAGTCCAAAAATAACAGAAAATAATCAGATTACGTTACGGAGTTTGGGTAATCCAAAACCTACCTTACTGATTACAATTGTGGACAGGTAAGGTGCCGTTTTCAAGGGATTGTTACATATATGAACTATTTGGTTGTAATATCAGCACCTCTTAAAGAGCAGAGTCAGAACAGCACATCCCATTATTCCATGTTCATCTCTATCAGAGTTCTACAGCAAGGAACTGCATGCTTTTCATCAGTAAACATCAACTGGTCATTTAACTCACAGTATCGATCAATATTGGCCACCATTAATTGGATTTGAGTGATCTAAAATAAGTGAAATATACAGTGGGGCAAAAAAGTATTTAGTCAGCCACCAATTGTGCAAGTCCTTCCACTTAAAAAGATGAGAGAGGCCTGTAATGTTCATCATAGGTACACTTCAACTATGACGGACAAAATGAGGAAAAAAATCCTGAAAAGCACATTGTAGGGTTTTTAATGAATTTATTTGCAAATGATGGTGGAAAATAAGTATTTGGTCACCTACAAACAAGAAAGATTTCTGGCTCTCACAGACCTGTAACTTCTTCTTTAGGAGGCTCCTCTGTCCTCCACTCGTTACCTGTATTAATGGCACCTGTTTGAACTTGTTATCGGTATAAAAGACACCTGTCCACAACCTCAAACAGTCACACTCCAAACTCCACTATGGCCAAGACCAAAGAGCTGTCAAAGGACACCAGAAACAAAATTGTAGACCTGCACCAGGCTGGGAAGACTGAATCTGCAATAGGTAAGCAGCTTGGTTTGAAGAAATCAACTGTGGGAGCAATTATTAGGAAATGGAAGACTTACAAGACCACTGATAATCTACCTCGATCTGGGGCTCCACGCAACATCTCACCCTGTGGGGTCAAAATGATCACAAGAACGGTGAGCAAAAATCCCAGAACCACACGGGGAGACCTAGTGAATGACCTGCAGAGAGCTGGGACCAAAGTAACAAAGCCTACCATCAGTAACACACTACGCCACCAGGGACTCAAATCCTGCAGTGCCAGATGTGTCCCCCTGCTTAAGCCAGTACATGTCCAGTCCCGTCTGAAGTTTGCTAGAGAGCATTTGGATGATCCAGAAGAAGATTGGGAGAATGTCATATAGTCAGATGAAACCAAAATATAACTTTTTGGTAAAAACTCAACTCGTTGTGTTTGGAGGACAAAGAATGCTGAGTTGCATCCAAAGAACACCATACCTACTGTGAAGCATGGGGGTGGATAGATCATGCTTTGGGGCTGTTTTTCTGCAAAGGGACCAGGACGACTGATCCGTGTAAAGGAAAGAATGAATGTGGCCATGTATCGTGAGATTTTGAGTGAAAACCTCCTTCCATCAGCAAGGGCATTGAAGATGAAACGTGGCTGGGTCTTTCAGCATGACAATGATCCCAAACACACCGCCCGGGCAACGAAGGAGTGGCTTCGTAAGAAGCATTTCAAGATCCTGGAGTGGCCTAGCCAGTCTCCAGATCTCAACCCCATGGAAAATCTTTGGAGGAAGTTGAAAGTCCGTGTTGCCCAGCAACAGCCCCAAAACATCACTGCTCTAGAGGAGATCTGCATGGAGGAATGGGCCAAAATACCAGCAACAGTGTGTGAAAACCTTGTGAAGACTTACAGAAAACGTTTGACCTCTGTTATACCCTTTGTTGGCAATGACAAAGTATTGAGAAACTTTTGTTATTGACCAAATACTTATTTTCCACCATAATTTGCAAATAAATGCATTAAAAAATCCTACAATGTGATTTTCTGGATTTTTTTGTGTACCTATGATGAAAATTACAGGCCTCTCATCTTTAAGTGGGAGAACTTGCACAATTGGTGGCTGACTAAATACTTTTTTGCCCCACTGTACTTGCCTAATACGAGTGGTTTTAGGTTCATTTCCCATCCTTTGTGGGCTCTGCCTGTCAAGCAGCAGAAGGGCGAATTCGCCGATGTACTGTTATCTGATATTTACTTTTCTAGCTACCTGATGATAATGTTTACATCGCTAGCTACCTGATGATAATGTTTACAGCGCTAGCTACCTGATGATAATGTTTACAGCGCTAGCTACCTGATGATAATGTTTACAGCGCTAGCTACCTGATGATGATGTTTACAGCGCTAGCTACCTGATGATGATGTTTACAGCGCTAGCTACCTGATGATAATGTTTACAGCGCTAGCTACCGGTAGACCTAATGTAGTTTTTCTCTCATCAACCCAGGCCTATCTAGTGAAGTTGGCTAACACTATCCCCTTTCAACATTGTTAATAAGGGTTTAATCAGGATTGCTGCTGATAGACGACATTGACTGAGGGACCACATCAAATTGGCTAGTTGCCTAACAACAAATAACGTCAATATGGCGAGTTAACAAGTTACCATTCAGGGGATAAACTAGATGGCTGTATTGGAATATCTATAGTAGGGTTGGGCGGTTTCCAGATTCATCCTCATACCGTCCTTCTCTCACACCGTGATTTACGGTACTACTGGCTTAGTACACAAAAATGCAAAGAAGCCCATTGGGCGTCTATTAGCAGAATAACAACATAATTAGCACAAGTAACAGCAAAATATTGCTAGCAAAATATGCTAACGAGTGCAAACGAAAATAAACAAATTGCGAAGGCAGGCAATGCAGCTCATAAAGTTATACATGTGGAGGTAGGAGCTACCGAAATGATATGTTTGAGTTTAGACATTTTACAAACGAAACATTATTCATTTGCATAAAGTTTTGACGGCATGCTTGTCTGAAGGACACGGTCTGTGTGGCGTCGCTAGGGCAACGGGCCCGCGCTGTTCTGAGGAGATGGGGAGAAGCAGACGGCCCAGAACGGAGAGGAAATCAAGCTGCAGTGGCAGCTGTACAGATAACTCATTCAACGGGCTTTGACACCTCAAACACAGCAGAAAGCTCACACAATATGATGCACCGTGACGTTATTCATTCAGCCACGTACTTAGATAACGAGCAAGTTAATCTTAGGTGTCGCCCTAATGCCGAAAGATAACACTTCCTGTGTTTTGTAAATGTAGATCTACAATGCTTCTTATTGTAATGTCTGCTCGGCATCAGACTGATTTCGTTCTTCAGTTGCACTTCTTCACTCAGAATGGCCGTTTGTGAATTCTCATCTATCAGCAGATTGTGCTTTGACTGATGTGAGACTACTGTTCTCCAGTACTTTTCTCTGGGTAGCCAGCCTACTGCTCTCCAGTACTTTTCTCTGGGTAGCCAGCCTACTGCTCTCCAGTACTTTTCTCTGGTTAGCCAGCCTACTGCTCTCCAGTACCTTAAACGGCACACAGTTGTCAATGGTTTAGAGGAGCTGGTGGTCTCCTTGCCCATCAGCAGTCAAATGGAACGTTCCACACTGTATTGGGGCGTTGTATTGATAACTGCCTATAGAGAGGGCCATGGGGTCACGGAGGCACTCTGAACATTCTGGAATCCACGGTGTCAGTGGTATTTTTCTATAGCCACAAGCTCTGTCCTCCAATAGTACTGGCTGTCTCACAGGCTCTTTCTCAATGCGTCTTTCTGGGATTCTTCTATCCTCAAAATGGATTGGTCACTCCCCTCTGACCTTCTCCGTCATGGGGTTTGAGAAGGAATCAAGGAAAGTTAAATTGAGACAGAGGCACAGAGCCACAGTGTTAATGTCAGAGACTGAATCAGATGGGGCCTCTCAACCTCTAATTAAAATCATTAATCACAGCTCTCATAAACCAGATGTCTCTTTCCCTAACCCTCTTCTCTCTATGATGTCTCCTTCCCTCTTCTCTCTAGGATGTCTCCTCTATGATGTCTCCTTCCCTAACCCTCCCCACCCCTCTTCTCTATGCTACTGCTACTGCAAGAGACACTTGCTGCATAATTAGGCCACATTATTACCAAAAACCACTGCCCTGTCACTGTCCCTGCATTAGCCCCATTACAGTAGTCATTAGATTTCAGATGTTCTAACTAATAGACTTTTACAATATGTCTCTTTAGCCCATATTTTCTCTATGTTCTCTGTAAATGCATGATATTTCAATGCCCATGTTTTCTCTCTCTCTATTCTCTGTAAATGCATGATATTTCAATGCCCATGTTTTTCTCTGTCTCTTCTCTGACTGTAGGTGTAAGATGTATTTTGATGTAGCTCTAATGGAAAATTATTTGCATTTTGATTAGTAAAATCCCAGTGTCTCTCCATCGTCTGTCTCTTTCTCCATCTCCAGGACCCCAGTAACAGCAGTGTTGTATAGAGACTCTCTGTAAGCTGTGCGTCTGATGAGGATGTCTGATCCTGTTACTGTAAAGGACATCAGTAGGACTGACACCATGAAGGTTTGTGAGGCTGGAGTGGAGCTGGAGGCAGCAGACTGGACCGGCACCACAACATTAGGAGCAGACAGCAGACGGAACGGTGTGAAGGACAAACCCAAACCGGCTGGGAGCCTGGTGCCGGAACACAATGCCACCGGTCACCAAGACGGAAGCTGCTGTGACAACAAGAGGGAAACATCACAGGTAAACACCCCGGTGTAAACATAAACAGAGCCTTTTAGTGTGGACCAATGAGAAGATCACTTTTCCATTATATAGCCTTTTAGTGTGGACCAATGAGAAGATCACTTCCATTCTATAGCCTTTTAGTGTGGACCAATGAGAAGATCACTTTTCCATTATATAGCCTTTTAGTGTGGACCAATGAGAAGATCACTTTTCCATTCTATCACAGACACAATTTGAACATGTTTTACCAACAATGTAAATATGGTAATATAATTTAACTATGGTAATGTGATTGAGCTCAGGATCAGTCATTAAAACACTCTAATGTAACAGCTAAAACAAGTTGGTGGAAGAAGATGTGCTGATGCAGTGCAGCAAAATGTTTCTTTGTCTCTGGGTTGGAGGTAATGTTGACAGGCAGCAGAGAGAGTATTGTCTCTGGGTTGGAGGTAATGTTGACAGGCAGCAGAGAGAGTATTGTCTCTGGGTTGGAGGTAATGTTGACAGGCAGCAGAGAGAGTATTGTCTCTGGGTTGGAGGTAATGTTGACAGGCAGCAGAGAGAGTATTGTCTCTGGGTTGGAGGTAATGTTGACAGGCAGCAGAGGGTATTGTCTCTGGGTTGGAGGTAATGTTGACAGGCATCAGAGAGAGTATTGTCTCTGGGTTGGAGGTAATGTTGACAGGCAGCAGAGAGAGTATTGTCTCTGGGTTGGAAGTAATGTTGACAGGCAGCAGTATAAATGGGAAGCAGGAGAAGTGAAAGTGGTCGGTGGCTGGCGCCCCAGCCAGACTGAAGAAGACAGATAATCTGGATCTCAAATCCTGGCTTATCTACAAACTTCCTGTGTGTCACCCTGAGAGAGAGAGACTGAATGGGTGCCGGATGGGGGGAGAGAGGGAGGGGGGTGCACTTCTCTGTGTGTCTCTCCTCTGTGACTTTGCCACCATCTGCCCCTGCCACGTTCTCTTTCTCAGGCCAGGTACCTTGTAGTGCAGACGTCAGCGTTTCCTTCTCTCTCCTCTCTCTTTGTCCCTTTCCTTTCTGCCCTGTTCAATTATCTGATCTACTGGTGCGTTCACACCTACTGTCTCACACACACACACACACACACACACGCCACTCACTGTCTCTAAGGGTCATACACATGCCTTGAAATGGTCCATTTCCATCTTTATTTCATTAATGTTATCTGACCCTCCAGCGCAGCGGGGAAAGGAACTGTCCTCTGGTTGGTTTTAGAGGACGGGGCCAGGAGAAGAGGGGGAGTGTGTGTGTGTACAGACGGTGTCTCAGCAGAAGCCCGAGTGGAGCATGGAGCCTGCCAAGCCGTTCTGTCTAAATCAGACTCAGCTTTCGTCTCTGACTCTCTAGGACCTCTCCCTGTACACACACACACGAAGAGCAGAGGCATTGAGATGTCGTCCCCCGCTGCTTCCTGCTCCTCTTCAAACTCAGAACACTTCTCTTTGCTCTAGTCTACATGACAGGAAAATGGTCTGAGAGAGAGAGCTGTGAAACTGGGTCTGAGAGGGATGTGAAACTGGGTCTGAGAGAGAGGGATGTGAAACTGGGTCTGAGAGAGAGGGATGTGAAACTGGGTCTGAGAGAGAGGGATGTGAAACTGGGTCTGAGAGAGAGGGATGTGATACTGGGTCTGAGAGAGAGGGATGTGAAACTGGGTCTGAGAGGGATGTGAACCTGGGTCTGAGAGAGAGGGATGTGAACCTGGGTCTGAGAGAGAGGGATGTGAACCTGGGTCTGAGAGAGAGGGATGTGAAACTGGGTCTGAGAGAGAGGGATGTGAAACTGGGTCTGAGAGAGAGGGATGTGATACTGGGTCTGAGAGAGAGGGATGTGATACTGGGTCTGAGAGAGAGGGATGTGAAACTGGGTCTGAGAGAGAGGGATGTGAACCTGGGTCTGAGAGAGAGGGATGTGAACCTGGGTCTGAGAGAGAGGGATGTGAACCTGGGTCTGAGAGAGAGGGATGTGAAACTGGGTCTGAGAGAGAGGGATGTGAAACTGGGTCTGAGAGAGAGGGATGTGAAACTGGGTCTGAGAGAGAGGGATGTGAAACTGGGTCTGAGAGAGAGGGATGTGAAACTGGGTCAGAGAGAGGGATGTGAAACTGGGTCTGAGAGAGAGGGATGTGAAACTGGGTCTGAGAGAGAGGGATGTGAAACTGGGTCTGAGAGAGAGGGATGTGAAACTGGGTCTGAGAGAGAGGGATGTGAAACTGGGTCAGAGAGAGGGGGATGTGAAACTGGGTCTGAGAGAGAGGGATGTGATACTGGGTCTGAGAGAGAGGGATGTGATACTGGGTCTGAGAGAGAGGGATGTGATACTGGGTCTGAGAGAGAGGGATGTGAAATGTGGTCTGAGAGAGAGGGATGTGAAATGTGGTCTGAGAGAGAGGGATGTGAAACTGGGTCAGAGAGAGAGGGGTGTGAAACTGGGTCAGAGAGAGAGGGATGTGAAACTGGGTCAGAGAGAGGGATGTGAAACTGGGTCTGAGAGAGAGAGAGATGTGAAACTGGGTCAGAGAGAGAGATGTGAAACTGGGTCAGAGAGAGAGATGTGAAACTGGGTCAGAGAGAGAGATGTGAAACTGGGTCAGAGAGAGAGGGATGTGAAACTGGGTCAGAGAGAGAGGGATGTGAAACTGGGTCAGAGAGAGAGGGATGTGAAACTGGGTCTGAGAGAGAGGGATGTGAAACTGGGTCTGAGAGAGAGGGATGTGAAACTGGGTCTGAGAGAGAGGGATGTGAAACTGGGTCAGAGAGAGAGGGGTGTGAAACTGGGTCAGAGAGAGAGGGATGTGAAACTGGGTCAGAGAGAGAGAGATGTGAAACTGGGTCAGAGAGAGAGAGATGTGAAACTGGGTCAGAGAGAGAGGGATGTGAAACTGGGTCAGAGAGAGAGGGATGTGAAACTGGGTCAGAGAGAGAGGGATGTGAAACTGGGTCAGAGAGAGGGATGTGAAACTGGGTCAGAGAGAGAATACATTTTAATGTACATAGTAGTCAGACTCTGGGTCTAATTTCTCAGACAGGAAGGTGTTTGAATCACGAGGGTGAGAATTCATCTTGGCCCAAAAAGGGCTGCTCCTCGTGTTTTGTCACGTGTATGTACGTATGTATTCAGCCTTCCTGTTGTTCTGGACCACAATATTCATTAACCTTGTAGTCTTGTTAGCTAAACGCCTTCTTTTTGTGGACCGTTTGGGACAGCAGCCGTCTCCTGTATCAGCTGGCCAGTCGGTGAGGGGCTCTAAGGTACAGTCTGCCTGGCAACCACCACATACATTATCATTTTATCTCAGGTGTTTCTGCTGAGAAGACGGATTTATCCCATATGTCTTATTATATATTTGCCTGCTGTTGACTTGGTTCTTGTGATGTAGTGAACAGAGGGGTTCATACTCATTCCGTGGAGGCCCTAGTGTCAGAGGGTTTGGGGTTTGTCCTTTCAGTTAAGACCTAGACAACCAGGTGAGTGCAGTTCTTTACTAATTAGTAACCTTCATTTATCAATCGAGTACAAGGGACCTGCAGACACTCTGCCCTCCGTGGAATGAGTCTGACACGTGATTTAAGTCATCCCTTTAAAAACATCCCGTGGAATGAGTCTGACACGTGATTTAAGTCATCTCTTTAAAAACATCCCGTGGAATGAGTCTGACACGTGATTTATGTCATCCCTTTAAAAACATCCCGTGGAATGAGTCTGACACGTGATTTAAGTCATCCCTTTAAAAACATCCCGTGGAATGAGTCTGACATGTGATTTAAGTCATCCCTTTAAAAACATCCCGTGGAATGAGTCTGACATGTGATTTAAGTCATCCCTTTAAAAACATCCCGTGGAATGAGTCTGACACGTGATTTAAGTCATCCCTTTAAAAACATCCCGTGGAATGAGTCTGATGCGTGATTTAAGTCATCCCTTTAAAAACATCCCGACTTGTGGTGCTGCGTTAGTATTATTTATCTTAATTTGCATGATGTTCAGATGTTTAAACTGACTTATTTACGATGTTTACTGACTTATTTACGTGTTTGCTAACCATCACGTTAGTTACATGCATGGATTGGATTGGATTGGATTCACCCAAGTCATTTTGAGGTCTGAACATGGTCTGTTGGTCGTGATTGCTTGGTGCTTGCTAACCATCACGTTAGTTACATGCATGGATTGGATTGGATTGGATTCACCCAAGTCATTTTGAGGTCTGAACATGGTCTGTTGGTCGTGATTGCTTGGTGCTTGCTAACCATCACGTTAGTTACATGCATGGATTGGATTGGATTGGATTCACCCAAGTCATTTTGAGGTCTGAACATGGTCTGTTGGTCGTGATTGCTTGGTGCTTGCTAACCATCACGTTAGTTACATGCATGGATTGGATTGGATTCACCCAAGTCATTTTGAGGTCTGAACATGGTCTGTTGGTCGTGATTGCTTGGTGCTTGCTGGCCTTTACGTCTTGGTTTGTATTTTTACTTGGTCGGTTCGCGTTTTGAAATGATCAACGCACGTCACCTAAATTAATATATTTGAACCGTTGTCAATATACTGTACTCTCCCTCAGTCCAGGGCCAAGGTAAAGTTAGTACGGAGCCTGGCTGTCTGTGAAGAGTCCTCTCCTCCCTTTCTAACTGCACACCAGCTGACACCAGATCCTCAGGTAAACCTTTAGACACACACACACACACACACACACACACCTCTCTGGGTAAACCTTTAGACACACACACACACCTCTCTGGGTAAACCTTTAGACACACACACACACACACACACCTCTCTGGGTAAACCTTTAGACACACACACACACCTCTCTGGGTAAACCTTTAGACACACACACACACCTCTGGGTAAACCTTTAGTCACACACACACACACACCTCTGAGTAAACCTTTAGACACACACACCTCTGAGTAAACCTTTAGACACACACACACACACACACACACCTCTCTGGGTAAACCTTTAGACACACACACACCTCTCTGGGTAAACCTTTAGACACACACCTCTGGGTAAACCTTTAGTCACACACACACACACACACACACACCTCTGGGTAAACCACCAGACGACTCCTTCTACCCCATTAGCTGTGGCTCATTTCACAAACGTCACTCTGCCTTCTCACTGGACACACACACAAGCCAGAAGCTAGAGGGCCTCGCGTTTCATCCAGTCAGCACTAACTTCATCAAAACCACGAGGGTGTTCTCCACCACCAGCCGTTGTGTGTGTGTGTGTGTGTGTGTACCTGCGGTGTGTGTGTGTGCGCGCGTGTCCTGTATTACTCACATCCATCTTAGAGAAGATTGTATTTTCACGTGTCAGAACATGGAGTCCTGTGGATTGATATAGTTGAATAGTAAGGTTGTCACTATGATGTCAGGCTTCCTCCAACCCATTCCTTTGTCTGTCAGCACCACTCAAACATGTCCTTGGCTAATGGTGTTTGAAGTGATATAGGTTATTTTGGGGGGGGTGGTTGTCTTTCTATGTTAAGTTGCAATTTTTTTATACCAATTATTTTTCCTTGAGTAGAAATGTTTCCTTGGTGTAGACGAGAAATGAAATGATTCTACTTCTCTGTAAAGATGCATTGTCCTTGCTGTGAAACCGGTTACTAGGAAACCCTGACTGGGTGTTTAAATGGATAGACTTCCTTGAACTAGTGAGATTTAACCCCCTCCCTCTGAGTTCTATTCAGTCCTCTTTCACTCTTCACTCTTATCTATCTTTCTCTTCTTCCTCCCTCTCTGTTTCTCCTCTTTCTGTCTTCCGCTCTCTCATTCGCCGTCTCTCCATTGACGCTCCCTTCCTCAATCTCTTTCTTTGTTGCGTTCCTGTAGTAATATTAGTTATTTTGTTAACCAGTTGTGCTGAATAACTACAGCAAAGCCTCCCTGAGAGGCAGAGGATATCTTATTTTTCTTACCTTTTTATTTAACTAGGCAAGTCAGTTGAGAACAAATTCTTATTTTCAATGACGGCCTAGGAACAGCGGGTTAACTGCCTTGTTCAGGGGCAGGACAGATTTGTACCTTGTCAGCTGGGGGATTTGATCTACCAACCTTTTGGTTACTGGCTCAACGCTCTAAACCGCTAGGCTACCATTATATCACTAATGTAAACATTACATCTACCTTCCAGAAACCACTGGCTCCTAACTTCTTTACCCAGTTGCCTCTATCCTGAAGTGGTATTTAATTTAAGCTTCTTGCAGCCAGCACTCTGAATCTGTGTTCCAAATGGCACCCTATTCCCTATGGGCCCTGGTCAAAAGTAGTGCCCTATAAAGGGAATAGGGTATCATTTAGGTCGCAGGCGGAGTTTCAGTGTGCTGTTCAGCTTTTAGCTCCTCTCTGCCTTTTTGTACTAGTGTTGAATAGTGAATCAGAGCAGGGAATGAAGCGCAGCAGAGATTAAGATGAGTAGTGGGGTTAAACCAAGGTCAAGGCTGGGATGCTGAGAAGGCCTTGAAACACACACAACTGGAATGATAGGAATGTACATTTTTCATTCAAGTGAGTACTGTCAAGTGGTTGATAAATTCTCCATGCTCGCTAAGCCTTACACATTTAACAATTCATATTTTAGTAGTTTAGCAGACTCTTATCCAGAGCGACTTACAGGCACAATTAGGGGGTTAGATTCGAACCAGCGACCTTTCGATTACTGGCCCAACGCTCTTAACCACTAGGCTACCTGCCACCATTATAAAATATAATCATTCAAGCGAGTGTCAAATGGCTGTGATATGAGGGGCTCCCCCCCCCCCATTCTAGTTATTGTATTTCTATGCTTGTCTTACAACAAGTCTTCCAAAGGGAGTTATTTCATGTGGTACAATAAAGGCAATGATTGATGTGAAGGTGTGGAAGGTGAGACAGGCTTTCTATTGGATGTGTTCTCTTCCCCCAACATAAAGCAGATCTATATTGGACTCTCAGTATTCACTCCTCTGTAGGTCCATGTACTGTTAGTGTTTGTTTAGTCACATCATTGTAATGTCAAAATGATGTATGATTTTCAGGTGTTTAAAGATGAAATAAAACGATGTTAATCGGTGTGATGTAATTGCCGAGGTGATTATCGTACGTAGAGGAAGGTTTATCACTCTGTGCAGAACAGGGTTTTAGCTGAGCTGTTATTTGAAATGAAAACGGTGCTCTCGTAGTAAATCGGATGTTTTTTTTTTAAATGAGGTCGGTCGGCATGTACTTGGTTTCACAAACTAAACATGTTAAACCCTTAAATATGTTTTCATTAACTTCCAACCAAGTGTGCGATTGTGAGGATAATTAGATGCTGTGAGGGGGGAGTATTTGATCCCCTGCTGATTTTGTACGTTTGCCCACTGATCAAAAAATGATCAGTCTAATTTTAATGGAGGGTTTATTTGAACAGTGAGAGACAGAATAACAACAACAAAAATCCAGAAAAACACATGTCAAAAATGTTATAAATTGATTTGCATTTTAATGTGGGAAACAAGTATTTGATCAGAAAGATTTCAGAAAGATTTCTGGCTCCCAGGTGTCTTTTATACAGGCAACGAGCTGAGATTAGGAACACACTCTTAAAGGGAGTGCACCTAATCTCAGTTTCTTACCTGTATAAAAGACACCTGTCCACAGAAGCAATCAATCAATCAATCAGATTCCAAACTCTCCACCATGGCCAAGACCAAAGAGCTCTCCAAGGATGTCAGGGACAAGATTGTAGACCTACACAAGGCTGGAATGGGCCACAAGATCATCGCCAAGCAGCTTGGTGAGAAGGTGACAACAGTTGGTGCGATTATTCGCAAATGGAATAAACACAAAAGAACTGTCATTCTCCCTCGGCCTGGGGCTCCATGCAAGATCTCCCCTTGTGCAGTTGCAATGATCATGAGACCGATGAGGAATCAGCCCAGAACTACACAGGAGGATCTTGTCAATGATCTCAAGACAGCTGGGATCATGGTCGCCAAGAAAACAATTGGTAACACACTATGCCGTGAAGGACTGAAATCCTGCAGCGCCTGCAAGGTCCCCCTGCTCAAGAAAGCACATATACAGGCCCGTCTGAAGTTTGCCAATGAACATCTGAATGATTCAGAGGACAACTGGGTGAAAGTGTTGTGGTCAGATGAGACCAAAATGGAGCTCTTTGGCATCAACTCAACTCGCCGTGTTTGGAGGAGGAATGCTGCCTGTGACCCCAAGAACACCATCCCCACCGTCAAACATGGAGGTGGAAACATTATGCTTTGGAGGTGTTTTTCTGCTAAGGGGACAGGACAACTTCACCGCATCAAAGGGACGATGGACGGGGCCATGTACCGTCAAATCTTGGGTGAGAACCTCCTTCACTCAGCCAGGGCATTGAAAATGAGTCGTGGATGGGTATTCCAGCATGACAATGACCCAAAACACACGGCCAAGGCAACAAAGGAGTGGCTCAAGAAGAAGCACATTAAGGTCCTGGAGTGGCCTAGCCAGTCTCCAGACCGTAATCCCATAGAAAATCTGTGGAGGGAGCTGAAGTTTCGAGTTGCCAAACGTCAGCCTCGAAACCTTAATGACTTGGAGAAGATCTGCAAAGAGGAATGGGACAAAATCCCTCCTGAGATGTGTGCAAAGCTGGTGGCCAACTACAAGAAATGTCTGACCTCTGTGATTGCCAACAAGGGTTTTGCCACCAAGTACTAAGTCATGTTTTGCAGAGGGGTCAAATACTCATTTCCTTCATTAAAATGCAAATCATTTTATAACATTTTTGACATGTGTTTTTCTGGATTGTTTTGTTGTTATTCTGTCGCTCACTGGTCAAATAAACCTACCATTAAAATTATAGACTGATAATTGCTTTGTCGGTAGGCAAACATACAAAATCAGCAGGGGATCGAATACTTTTTCTCCCTCACTGTATGTAGTGCACTACTTTTGCACTACTTTTGACCAGGGCCCATAGGGAATAGGCTGCCATATAGGATACAGACTTAATCATATATTGCTAGTAGCTACCACTGAAGCTTTTATTTCTTACTCTTCAAATTCACATCCAGATATCCCAGTCCTTTGATAAGGAGGAGCTGTCTGCCAAGGAGGAGAAAGAGAAGGTGGAGAAACCAGAGAAGATGTCCAGGAAAATGCTGTCAAGAGGTGTGTGGGAGAGTTGGCGGAGAGGTTGATTATCTTTGTGTTGAAAATAGCGAGAGAAAATATAATGGCCATCGCTGCCTTCAGACAGACACGGTTGTGTGTTACAATACAGGACCTTGGAGACATGTTGTGAGCTTTAGTCTAGAGAACTAATCAACTGATTCCGGAACATGGAGCTCTCTGAGAAATCTAATAGAAATCTAATCCTAGGAGACTATGGGTGCGTTCGTAAATTCACTCTGGCTGTCTACTCCCGGTTTCAGAGCACTCACGTTGGAGTGTGCCAGAGCGCACAATAACCAATTTTTTTATTTACTAATGCACAACACCCGTTGAATATGAATATATTATATATGACCATTGTAAACGTAAGCCCAATTAGTGCATTCGGAAAGTATTCAGACCCCTTGGACTTTTTCCCACTTTTGTTACAACCTTATTCTAAAATGAATTTAATTGTTTTTTCCCCTCATCAATCTACACACTACCTGGTCCTCTTGTGTCTAGATTCCAGCCAGGACTACACAGACTCTACTGGAATAGACCTGCATGAGTTCCTGGTCAACACTCTAAAGAACAACCCCAGAGACAGAATGATGCTGTTGAAGTTGGAGCAGGACATTCTGGATTTTATCAGTAATATTGAGTAAGATATTTAATAAATACATTTATTGATTGATTTAATGTATTTTTATTCATTTATAGTTAATGCAATTTTATTCAAATTCAATTCTATAGTTGTATTATTTTAGCCTTTCAGTGAAGCTCATTCAGCTCTTGTGTTTCCTAGAAGCCAGAAGAGAAAATTCCCTCCCATGACTTCGTACCATAGAATGCTGCTACATCGAGTGGCTGCCTACTTTGGCATGGATCACAATGTTGACCCCACTGGGAAGTCTGTCATCATCAACAAAACTAGCAATACAAGAATGTATGTTTTTCAATTGATACCAGTCAGTTTTAAAACATTTTAAAATACATTATTACTAAATCACAATAATACATTTTATTACATTCTATGAAGCTTAAATACATAAAATTGCTTTGAAAGTAGAAAGTATGTATTTGGTGTAGGTTTCCCCCCCCCACTTCTCTAAACTTCCAGCAATGTAAATTGTCTTCCACAGACCAGATCAAAAATTCTCAGAACACATAAAAGACGACAAAACGGATGATTTCCAAAAACGCTACATTCTCAAAAGAGACAACGCCAGCTTCGACCGGGAAGACGGCATGGTAGGCCGTTTCTGTGTTCCAATCAAATGTCACGTTGTGTCCCAAATGACACCCTATTCTCTATATAGTGCCCTATGGGCCCTGGTCAACAGAAGTAAAGTATATAGGGAATAGTGTTCCATTTGGGATGCATCCTCAGCGATATGTCTTTGAGAGGTTGACAATCTGGTGCTTCTGGCTAGGCTAAGCTGTGCGGAAGCTGCTGGCTAGGCTAAGCTGTGCGGAAGCTGCTGGCTAGGCTAAGCTGTGCGGAAGCTGCTGGCTAGGCTAAGCTGTGCGGAAGCTGCTGGCTAGGCTAAGCTGTGCGGAAGCTGCTGGCTAGGCTAAGCTGTGCGGAAGCTGCTGGCTAGGCTAAGTTGTGCATGTGCTTGCAGATACGAATGCGCCTGAAAGACGACAGGAGAAGCAAATCTATCGAGGAGAGGGAGGAAGACTATCAGAGAGCCAGGGACAGGATATTTGCACCAGATGTGAGATTTTGGCTAATCAATTTAGATTAATGATGCATTTGTGTTTATTATGAAGTAAAATATGGATAGGCTTTATGGACTGCAAATGACATGTAAGTAAGATATTCAAATAGATGTTTTTTTTTTGTTCCACAGGGAGATCATTTCCATCTAGATGGAAGGTAAATATCATTCACATATCAGTCTAATTTGACACTTACAACATTTGTCTGGTTGGTTCAACGTGGACGGTTTGTCTGGCTGGTCCAATGTGGACGGTTTGTCTGGCTGGTCCAACGTGGACGGTGTGTCTGGCTGGTTCAACGTGGACGGTTTGTCTGGCTGGTCCAACGTGGACGGTTTGACTGGCTGGTCCAACGTGGACGGTTTGTCTGGCTGGTCCAACGTGGACGGTTTGTCTGGCTGGTTCAACGTGGACGGTTTGTCTGGCTGGTCCAACGTGGACGGTTTGTCTGGCTGGTCCAACGTGGACGGTTTGTCTGGCTGGTCCAACGTGGACGGTTTGTCTGGCTGGTCCAACGTGGACGGTTTGTCTGGCTGGTCCAACGTGGACGGTTTGTCTGGCTGGTCCAACGTGGACGGTTTGTCTGGCTGGTCCAACGTGGACGGTTTGTCTGGCTGGTCCAACGTGGACGGTTTGTCTGGCTGGTCCAACGTGGACGGTTTGTCTGGCTGGTCCAACGTGGACGGTTTGTCTGGCTGGTCCAACGTGGACGGTTTGTCTGGCTGGTCCAACGTGGACGGTTTGTCTGGCTGGTCCAACGTGGACGGTTTGTCTGGCTGGTCCAACGTGGACGGTTTGTCTGGCTGGTCCAACGTGGACGGTTTGGCTGGTTCAACGTGGACGGTTTGACTGGCTGGTTCAACGTGGACGGTTTGACTGGCTGGTCCAACGTGGCCGGTTTGACTGGCTGGTCCAACGTGGACGGTTTGACTGGCTGGTCCAACGTGGCCGGTTTGACTGGCTGGTCCAACGTGGACGGTTTGTCTGGCTGGTCCAACGTGGACGGTTTGACTGGCTGGTCCAACGTGGACGGTTTGTCTGGCTGGTCCAACGTGGACGGTTTGGCTGGTTCAACGTGGACGGTTTGACTGGCTGGTTCAACGTGGACGGTTTGACTGGCTGGTTCAACGTGGCCGGTTTGACTGGCTGGTTCAACGTGGACGGTTTGACTGGCTGGTCCAACGTGGCCGGTTTGACTGGCTGGTTCAACGTGGACGGTTTGACTGGCTGGTTCAACGTGGCCGGTTTGACTGGCTGGTTCAACGTGGACGGTTTGACTGGGCTGGTCCAACGTGGCCGGTTTGACTGGCTGGTCCAACGTGGCCGGTTTGACTGGCTGGTCCAACGTGGACGGTTTGACTGGCTGGTCCAACGTGGACGGGGTTTGACTGGCTGGTCCAACGTGGACGGTTTGACTGGCTGGTTCAACGTGGACGGCTTGTCTGGCTGGTCCAACGTGGATTTGATACCCTTTGATAATGTTGCATGGTCATCTCCCCATGCAGGAGCCCTGATGAAGAGGCTTGTATCAGCACTCAACAGAGGCGGCAACTCTTCAGGTACTTCCTTTCTGTCACAGATCTCTCTCTCTCTCTCACACTCACTCACTCACACACACACACACACACACACATATCCACCCATTCCTTGTTTCCTCAGACTAGGGGACGGGCGGTCAGCCAGCAGTAGACAGAGCAGCTCTGAGAATGACCCCAAGAACTGTGATGCCCGGCCGTGGAGCAGCACTGATTCAGACAGCTCCAACCGTAACCTGAGGCCGACCATGACCAAGGCCAGCAGCTTCAGCAGCATCTCTGTCCTCATCAGAGGAGACAGTACAGCCAGCAGCAAGAGCACCGGACGCCTCTCCAAAACAGGCAAGTAATAGGGGGAGGGTGGAGGGGGGCACTGGCTCATGCACACGTAGTCAAATGCACGTGCGAAGTATCGTGTCCAGTCTGCTTTGTTCCACAGCATAGTGAAGCACCTGTTTTAATAACAGAATGAACCCTAAGAATCTGAAGAGAAAAAAAAGTGTTCTGTGTCCATGACTACTGATTTACCCCAAGTGTGGTCAGTCACCCTTAGACAATGTGATACACTAGTTTCTGACTGACATGAGTTGGAATTGGTCCTTCGCTGTGTGTCTGTGTGCACCATCCCTGTTTAATACAGGCATACTGGGGGAATGGAGACTCTGTTTTCTGTGTTTATGCTGTTTTGGTTCTTCCTCGTTCCTTGTCTTTTTGTTGTTGTTGCTGCCTCTGTTCTGGAGGCGTTTCCTCTTGGTTGTGTGTGATTCCATTTCCACAGTGCACTGACTGCGCCAGACAGACAGCTTTTTCTGCTAGAGTTTTTTTCTTTAACGTTGTTTTTACGAAGACAGGGCTCACTTTGTGCCGCACAACATCAGCTCTGCTGCTACTGGGAGGCCATTTTGTGTTCCTGTTCGCTCTGTCCCGTGGCTCATCTCTTCTGCATGCAGTGCATGTCATCTTTTTGGTTCTTTGGCATCATTTCGCATCTTTTGGTTTTGGCATCTTTTGGTTTTGGCATTTTTTTCTAATTTTGTTACAGTTTCTCCAATTTCTTTAAGCGCTGGCTGTTTTAGTTTGTGTAGAAAACATGAAGAATGATGGTCATCACAATTCTGAATTCATTGGCTTTTACTGTTGGCAAGACAGAGAGACGTGTTTCTCTCCTCTCCAGTAATACGTCCAGAGACCCAACTGGAGCCCAGTTTTCCTCTTCTCTGTCCAGATTTCAAAGCTCCTGATGGCTTTGCTTTTGACATGAAATATTAGAGGTTTGCGTACGTGCCAGAAGACCAGCTTTGACGTTCTACACCAGGAAAAGTTGTCTGTGGGTTGCATTACTGACAAACTAATAACATGTTTGTGGTTATACTATGTGGACCACTTAAATTACACTTTGTGGGCATCTTGCATGAGCCCCTATCGAGGGACAAATATCACCTATAGCCAATGAATTCACTCACCGTGTGTCCCACTTTTGAATGGACCAATGGCTATGCTGCTTCTACCCCTGTTACCGCAGAAGTGACCAATAGCTGTCGTCCTTGTACCCCTGCCCAGAGGCTGGCTGTGCATGTGTTACAAGCCACTGCCTCTATTTTTACGTTTTATTTAACTAGGCAAGTTAAGAACAGATTCTAATTTACAATGAGGGTTACACACGCCTTTCTTGATCCTCTCTGTAGGATGTTTAGTGATCTTTTCATCCCTCCCTCCTCTAGGTTCTGAGTCTTCTAATAGTGTAGGGTCTTCTACGAGTTCCATCTCTCGCCCCCAAGTACTCCACCTGCCTCTCCCTGTCCCAGCTGCTCTAACCCAGGCAGCCGGCCCTGTCGGGGGCCCCAGCACGGTGCTACCTACACCCTCCTCCTCCTCTGCGTCCTCCGCTGCCACGGCCCCCAGCAGTAGTAGAACTTCTGTACACTGTGATCGGGGCAGCAGGAACGTCCCGGCGCCTGCATCCGGCCCAGCGCCAACCCAGGCCACTGCTAATGCTACTAGTTACTATTTGCTTCCCCCGGAAGCCACAGGGATACCGCCTGGCAGTATACTGGTCAACCCACACACAGGTTGGTATCTTCTGATCAGCGTTGGCCCTCGTCCCTCAGTTCATATAGGCTGGATTGGCTCGTCTCTGTGTGCTGTCTTTATTTTGGGTTTGATGTGATGTTTTATTCTTGGTTGATTTTGTTCATAGTTCTTGTAAAACAAACTTCTTATCCAGTCTATAAGTCTGTCTGCTCTTCTCTTAGACTGTTGCTGAAATTTACATAAACTACATATTTTGTTTTGGGTCCAGATTGAATTGACAAAGGGAGTTGGTAAACTGTGTGTATATTCATGGTTTAGTCATTATTCAGGATACATGTTACTATAGCATAACTCCTATTGACTAAATTATACTCAAATGTCCTATAGCCTCTACTGCAGGGCTGTCCAACCCTCTTCCTGGAGATGTACTGTCCTGTAGGTTTTCAGTCCAACCCTCTTCCTGGGGATCTACTGTCCTGTAGGTTTTCAGTCCAACCCTCTTCCTGGAGATCTACTGTCCTGTAGGTTTTCAGTCCAACCCTCTTCCTGGAGATCTACTGTCCTGTAGGTTTTGGACTGAAAACCCACAGGATGATAGATCTCAAGGAATAGGGTTGGACTGAAAACCCACAGGATGGTAGATCTCAAGGAAGAGGGTTGGGCAGCCCTGGTCTACAGTGTATCTAAGTTTGTTGTTCCCCACCTGCAGGCCAACCCTTTGTGAACCCTGACGGCAGTGCTGTGGTCTACAACCCCTCGATGACCTCACAGCAAGGTGGGAGGAGCCAGCAGCCCTTGGCCCCTCCCCTACCGCCCCCAGCCCCGCACCAGCCAGCCAACCACGTCCTCTCCCAGGTCAGTCAATGAGTCGACAGCTCATGTATCCCTTCTTTCTCCAGAAAGCCCATTCACTCCCTGCATGCAGTCATTTCTTTACTCTACCTGTTCTCAATTAATATAGTAGATTAGAATCCATCATTTTTAATTCATGCCTCCTAATTTCCCAGAGAACATTCATCATCTACGAGCTAGGGCTGAGTGAATTATCCAGATATCAATCAGGTTCAATTAATTGTGATATTAATCAGCCGGCTCTAGTTCCTCCTATTCAATCACCTCTGACTTCTTAACTTAATGGAGGTCTCTCTCCTCTCTTTCCCTCTGTTCTGTCCTTTTCTCCTCCTTCAGCCGGTTCGGCATCTCCAGCCCTCTGCTCCACAGCCGATCCAGTACTCAACCATCTCTTACCCTCCTCCTCAGTTCCTGCCACTCTCCTCTAACCAACAATACACTTTGGTACCTATCAATCCTCTCTATCTCCCGCCTGTCTGTTTCTGTCCAGTTCCCTCTTCAGCACCGTGTCACTGTAATTAGGTGATCTTTTATAAGACATGGTCGTGTGTTCATTCCAGACGTGTATATTTCTATACAGAGTCTTTGATGTAATGTATGATGGGAAGCCATCTTTATCTGGGAAGACTTTGTGACTGAAGAAGTGTTCAGCAGGGTCCTGGGTCATGTTCATTAGGCAGAAGACATTTGAAACCAGCAGTTTATCCAATGGGAACCCAGAACCTTTGTTTTCTGTTGCAAAATGTCTTGCAACTGAGTGCTTGTTGAACATGACCCTGTTTGCCCTGTGACCCTGTTAGGTGGAACAGGACCCTGTTTGCCCTGTGACCCTGTTAGGTGGAACATGACCCAGTTGGGTAGAACATGACCCTGTGACCCAGTTCGGTAGAACATGACCCTGTTAGCCCTGTGACCCGGTTAGGTTGAACATGACCCGGTTAGGTGGAACATGGCCCGGTTAGGTGGAACATGGCCCAGTTAGGTGGAACATGGCCCAGTTAGGTGGAACATGGCCCAGTTAGGTGGAGCATGGCCCAGTTAGGTGGAACATGGCCCAGTTAGGTGGAACATGGCCCAGTTAGGTTGAACATGGCCCAGTTAGGTTGAACATGGCCCAGTTAGGTGGAACATGGCCCAGTTGGGTAGAACATGACCCTGTGACCCAGTTCGGTAGAACATGACCCTGTTAGCCCTGTGACCCTGTTAGGTTGAACATGACCCGGTTAGGTGGTACATGGCCCAGTTATGTGGAACATGGCCCAGTTAGGTGGAACATGGCCCAGTTAGGTGGAACATGGCCCAGTTAGGTGGAACATGGCCAGGTTAGGTGGAACATGGCCCAGTTAGGTGGAACATGGCCCAGTTAGGTTGAACATGGCCCAGTTAGGTTGAACATGGCCCAGTTAGGTTGAACATGGCCCAGTTAGGTTGAACATGGCCCAGTTGCCCAGTTAGGTTGAACATGGCCCAGTTAGGTTGAACATGGCCCCGTTACCCAGTTAGGTTGAACATGGCCCCGTTACCCAGTTAGGTTGAACATGGCCCCGTTAGGTTGAACATGGCCCCGTTACCCAGTTAGGTTGAACATGGCCCAGTTACCCAGTGAAGAATTTGTTCTTAACTGACTTGCTTAGTAAAATAAAGGTTAGATAAAACAGCCCTATTACCCTGTTAGGTAGACTAGATCGGGCCGCGTTCTGTTAGGTAGACTAGATCGGGCCGCGTTCTGTTAGGGAGACTAGATCGGGCCGCGTTCTGTTAGGGAGACTAGATCGGGCCGCGTTCTGTTAGGGAGACTAGATCGGGCAGCGTTCTGTTAGGGAGACTAGATCGGGCCGCGTTCTGTTAGGGAGACTAGATCGGGCCGCGTTCTGTTAGGGAGACTAGATCGGGCCGCGTTCTGTTAGGGAGACTAGATCGGGCCGCGTTCTGTTAGGGAGACTAGATCGGGCCGCGTTCTGCTAGGGAGACTAGATCGGGCCGCGTTCTGCTAGGGAGACTAGATCGGGCCGCGTTCTGCTAGGGAGACTAGATCGGGCCGCGTTTTGCTAGGGAGACTAGATCGGGCCGCGTTCTGCTAGGGAGACTAGATCGGGCCGCGTTCTGCTAGGGAGACTAGATCGGGCCGCGTTCTGCTAGGGAGACTAGATCGGGCCGCGTTCTGCTAGGGAGACTAGATCGGGCCGCGTTCTGCTAGGGAGACTAGATCGGGCCGCGTTCTGCTAGGGAGACTAGATCGGGCCGCGTTCTGCTAGGGAGACTAGATCGGGCCGCGTTCTGCTAGGGAGACTAGATCGGGCCGCGTTCTGCTAGGGGGACTAGATCGGGCCGCGTTCTGCTAGGGGGACTAGATCGGGCCGCGTTCTGCTAGGTGGACTAGATCGGGCCGCGTTCTGCTAGGTGGACTAGATCGGGCCGCGTTCTGCTAGGTGGACTAGATCGGGCCGCGTTCTGCTAGGTGGACTAGATCGGGCCGCGTTCTGCTAGGTGGACTAGATCGGGCCGCGTTCTGCTAGGTGGACTAGATCGGGCCGCGTTCTGCTAGGTGGACTAGATCGGGCCGCGTTCTGCTAGGTGGACTAGATCGGGCCGCGTTCTGCTAGGTGGACTAGATCGGGCCGCGTTCTGCTAGGTGGACTAGATCGGGCCTCGTTCTGCTAGGTGGACTAGATCGGGCCGCGTTCTGCTAGGTGGACTAGATCGGGCCGCGTTCTGCTAGGTGGACTAGATCGGGCCGCGTTCTGCTAGGTGGACTAGATCGGGACGCGTTCTGCTAGGTGGACTAGATCGGGACGCGTTCTGCTAGGTGGACTAGATCGGGACGCGTTCTGCTAGGTGGACTAGATCGGGACGCGTTCTGCTAGGTGGACTAGATCGGGACGCGTTCTGCTAGGTGGACTAGATCGGGACGCGTTCTGCTAGGTGGACTAGATCGGGACGCGTTCTGCTAGGTGGACTAGATCGGGACGCGTTCTGCTAGGTGGACTAGATCGGGACGCGTTCTGCTAGGTGGACTAGATCGGGACGCGTTCTGCTAGGTGGACTAGATCGGGACGCGTTCTGCTAGGTGGACTAGATCGGGACGCGTTCTGCTAGGTGGACTAGATCGGGACGCGTTCTGCTAGGTGGACTAGATCGGGACGCGTTCTGCTAGGTGGACTAGATCGGGCCGCGTTCTGCTAGGTGGACTAGATCGGGACGCGTTCTGCTAGGTGGACTAGATCGGGACGCGTTCTGTTAGGTAGACTAGATCGGGACGCGTTCTGTTGTCCTCCTTTCCTGACCTGCTTTCACATCCCTCTATGGCTGATTTACTGACAGTTTGTAATCATTAATTCAATACCAGATGTTGAATAATCCATGAGTAGATGCGCTAAACTTCCAATTTCCTGCCACTGAACAGCTTGTCATAGATGGCCTAGACTGAGGTAGCCTACTCTGGTGCTATAAATACCCCGTTTGGGTTCCCTGGGTGGTGTTCAGCATCAAACGGTAGAAAACTGACTGAAACGGAGAGAGACGACTAGAACTTGGCTCCAATAAGACACGTTCATTTTCTGTTTCAAAATGTTTTGCTACGGTGTGCCCTAATAAATATGACCCTAATGATTTGGTCCCTGGTCTTGATGCACGTTGCCTCTGGCCCTGTCTGTTGATTTGATTGGATTGGACCATTATAAAGGACTTGTCCAGACAGTACACATGTTGTTTTCAGCATTGTTCTCTCCCCACAGCAAGAAGGGCTGGCTGCCCAGTTCAGCCAGATGAGTGTGGTGCGCCAGGCGTCCAGCGACGTCACTAACGGCGGCCCCCACCCTGCCATGTACCCCTCGGGCCCTGTGGTGCTCCAGGCCCCCCTGCAGCACCAGCAGACTGGCTACATGGTGGCCCCTCCAGGGCCCCCTGTGGTGGGGCAAACCCAGGCCTACCCTGGCCCTGCACACCCTATGAGCCAGCCGGTCATGCAGCAGCAGCAGGGCTACATGCCACAGCAGGTACAACAGTTAGTCACTCACATGGTCAGTCAACACACCATCTCATGGCATCGTCTACTTCCTACCTACTTGTTGGTCTCAGTCTCCTTCAGTAATATCAGTGATCTTATCCAGAGATGATCACAATCTAGATTGACCTCAGATCCTCTCTGAGAAAAGTGTTCAGAATCCAAGGTGACCAGAGAAACTCTTGTCTGCTCGTTGTCCTTCCTCTCCTGTAGATGCACACATGTTACTGTGCTCCAGCCCAGGACCCCCACTCCCACTGCAACCAGCACTATCGCCCTGTCAGCCCCGTGCACTACACCAGCCCCCAGACCCAGCCTCTTCCCCAGCAGCCAGGTAAACACACACACTGCTCTCTCTCTGTGTTTGTCTTGATTAACTGAGCTGTCTCCCAGTGAGCTGCAGTCTGCTTGCGGAGTGTGTGTTCTGTTTCTCTGCACCCTGGGGGGGACACAATTATTAGCTACAGCCTCCTGCCTCAACACAGCTCTGTTTTACTGGTTGTTAGCTACAGCCTCCTGCCTCAACACAGCTCTGTTTTACTGGTTGTTAGCTACAGCCTCCTGCCTCAACACAGCTCTGTTTTACTGGTTGTTAGCTACAGCCTCCTGCCTCAACACAGCTCTGTTTTACTGGTTGTTAGCTACAGCCTCCTGCCTCAACACAGCTCTGTTTTACTGGTTGTTAGCTACAGCCTCCTGCCTCAACACAGCTCTGTTTTACTGGTTGTTAGCTACAGCCTCCTGCCTCAACACAGCTCTGTTTTACTGGTTGTTAGCTACAGCCTCCTGCCTCAACACAGCTCCGTTTTACTGGTTGCCTCCTGCTGAACGCAGCACTGTGGCCATTTACTGGCTTTAATGTGGAGGAATGCTACTCTATCGTCTGTCAGGGGAATTAGGAGGCATCTCTTGGGGCTGAGCAGAGGGACAAATTAGGCTATATACTGTCTACTAGTGCATAAACAGTGGAATATCCAGACACAGTGAAAATAATGATTGTTTACAAACCACTTGCATAAGGAAGTTGCTTCTGCAATTAAACAGTTTTGCTGAAGGCTTCAGTATAAATGATGCTTGTGGGAATTGAACCTACAACCTCACCACACTCTTAACTCAGCCACACTGGACCACAGAGGTGTTGGTGATGGGAAAATCTGGACTAGAACACAGAGGTGTTGGTGATGAAGACCTGGAGTCTGGACTGGAACACAGAGGTGTTGGTGATGAAGACCAGGAGTCTGGACTGGAACACAGAGGTGTTGGTGATGAAGACCAGGAGTCTGGACTGGAACACAGAGGTGTTGGTGATGAAGACCAGGAGTCTGGACTGGAACACAGAGGTGTTGGTGATGAAGACCAGGAGTCTGGACTGGAACACAGAGGTGTTGGTGATGAAGACCTGGAAATCGGAGTGGCAGAATGCGGGGCCGGGATGCTGTCTGAGAGTTCTATGATTCTCACAGTGAACCGGTCTCTTTTTCAGCCCCTCACTTCTCTTCAGTCTCTCTCTCCTCTCCTCCAGCGGTCTCTATTCAGCCCCTCAACTCTTCTTCTCCAGCGGCCATAATGATGATGACTTCCTGTTCCTTCAGGGTCGTCATCTGTGTTTTTACAATGTGTCTTTTGGGAACCGTTCAGTCCTGCAGATTACAACATAAAGGCACACTGACAATAGGCATAAAGCACCTGTTAGCAACTTCCTATTTCACCTGCTGTCCCAAGGCAATCCAATCTGTTCTGTGTGTGCTCAGGTGGAATGGTGTGTGGGGGATATAATGGGAGAGTCATTTCATGCTTGGTTTGTGAGCAGAGGTCTGGAGAGAGACTGGAGGGCGGTCAAAATAGTGTCCCGCTCCTTCACATATGAAACCATTCATTGTCTATTGGTCTCATCTTGTTCCACTTTTCCTCATTGGGGCTAAAGAATGTTCCGGTCACCTTTTTTTACAAAAGGACAACGACGACTAATGCGGTCCCTGGATTTCTCTGTGAGAAGCAGCAGGCTGTAACCTTGACATTCAGCTGTCCACTATGGAACAAGCACTACTATTTCCAGCACCGTTTTGACTTTGCTAGAGAGACCACCCTTTTGGCGTTGCTAGAGAGACCACCCTTTTGGCGTTGCTAGAGGGACCCCCCTTTTGGCGTTGCTAGAGGGACCCCCCTTTTGGCGTTGCTAGAGGGACCCCCCTTTTGGCGTTGCTAGAGGGACCCCCCTTTTGGCGTTGCTAGAGGGACCCCCCTTTTGGCGTTGCTAGAGGGACCCCCCCTTTTGGCGTTGCTAGAGGGACCCCCCCTTTTGGCGTTGCTAGAGGGACAAGTAAAGAGATCATCTCCCAAGACAACGGAGGCATATTAAATATGTTTCTCATTTCACTTGGGCTCATTCATTCATAGTCGTTGTGAATAGAATTAATGTCACCATTTTGTTTAAAAACAATGAATTGAAATGTTCTACATCTCACTAGATTATTTCAATAGAAGTGAATTGTAACGTCCTAATGTTACTGAAGGTTACCACGCTGTGATGCCAAATCCGCCCCAAGGCCCTCAGCATCAGAACCTGGTGAACAACCAGCAGCACAGCAATATGGGAAATCACATGACAGCCTTCATGGTCCAGTACCCTTCAATGCCGTCTTATCAGGTACGTTCTTATTGGCTTATCATTATTAAACTGTTGGGTTTTAAATAAAGAAAAAAAATTGATTTGTCCTGTTCTTTTGCTTTGACATGGTTTGATCTTGCTATTGTGAACATCTTGCTCTTGTGAACATCTTATACTTAGATCAACCGAACTCTGAAATGTTAAATAGTTTGAGGATTGAATTGAAAAGAGATTTGAAAGGGATCCGACATCAGATGTCTGTATCAATTGTAAATGTAAAAAAATAAATATTCCTGCTGAATCCTGTTCTTCCATATGGTCTGTGTGCTTGGTGCAGGTATCAATGCCCCAGGGGTCTCAGAACATGCCTCCACATCAGCAGGCATGTCAACAGCCCATGATGATCCAGAGCCATCCAAGCCAAGCTCCCATGGCCATGTCAGGCATGCAGGTTTACTACAGTGTCATGCCCCCAAATCAACACAGCACCATGAGGTAGGAACTGAGCTGTTCTGTTGTTGACAGTAGGAAGATGGACTGTGTATTAAATAGTGTTAGTAATAGTGTAAGTGTTAGGTCTGTAATGTGGTACTGTTTCATATTCCTAAGTAGTTCAATGTTGATGAAAGTGGCACAGATACCGATGTACCAACCAAACTGCCAACACCATTTACAACAGTCCATTATAGTAGCTAGACTCTATAGAGGCCCCCCAGGGCCATAGTTCTCCTATAGTGTGGTTGATGAAGGGAGTTATTGCCGGTGTAGAAACCGGTCCTCATGGGAGCTGAGGTGTACTATTAAGACTGGGCTGCACTGCACCTGTTCATCAGCCTTATAAATCATCCTCCAGACTGCCCTACTAACAAACACTGCTGAGCTGAAAGTGACCTCCAGACTGCCCTACTAACAGACTCCACTGAGCTGAAAGTGACCTCCAGACTGCCCTACTAACAGACTCCACTGAGCTGAAAGTGACCTCCAGACTGCCCTACTAACAGACTCCACTGAGCTGAAAGTGACCTCCAGACTGCCCTACTAACAGACTCCACTGAGCTGAAAGTGACCTCCAGACTGCCCTACTAACAGACTCCACTGAGCTGAAAGTGACCTCCAGACTGCCCTACTAACAGACTCCACTGAGCTGAAAGTGACCTCCAGACTGCCCTACTAACAGACTCCACTGAGCTGAAAGTGACCTCCAGACTGCCCTACTAACAGACTCCTCTGAGCTGAAAGTTACTTCCCTCCCTGTTGTACTGGTTCCTCTATTCTGCCCCACAGCATCAGTACTGTCAGTGTTAATATTAAGTGTCCCAAATAAAACCCTATTCCCTATATAGTGCACTACTTTTAACCAGAGCCCTATGGGTACAGTACCAGGCAGCTGTAATGTCATCCTTCAGTCTGATGACAGAGTGATTCAGGTCATAAAGAGGAAATTAATGACATGTTTGTTTTTCTCATGGACTGTCACCGTTAATCAGAGATCATTAACCTACCTGTAATACAAGACTCTTTCTGAAACATTGTGTTGGGGCTCTTTAAGGGAGACTGAGAGCAAATATAAAGTGGCTGGCTGCTGGTGCTATCAATGTCTTTTAATTGGCTGCTGGTGCTATCAATGTCTTTTAATTGGCTGCTGGTGCTATCAATGTCTTTTAATTGGCTGCTGGTGCTATCAATGTCTTTTAATTGGCTGCTGGTGCTATCAATGTCTTTTAATTGGCTGCTGGTGCTATCAATGTCTTTTAATTGGCTGCTGGTGCTATCAATGTCTTTTAATTGGCTGCTGGTGCTATCAATGTCTTTTAATTGGCTGCTGGTGCTATCAATGTCTTTTAATTGGCTGCTGGTGCTATCAATGTATTTTAATTGGCTGCTGGTGCTATCAATGTCTTTTAATTGATGCCTCATAGAGCTCCATAAATATATTGACTAAGCAAGTGTCTCCACAGTCCATCGATGGGTTTCTTACCTCCTGCTGGGGCAGAGCAGATGCAGTTTCCCCGGGCTTCGTCTCCGTGTGGAACCCAGCAGCTACCAGGACAGCAGTGCTCAGGTAACATTACCTCTCAGCAACACCAAGGTCGTGGGTTCAATTCCCCCCAGGATCACACACATACTAAAATAGATACCGTTCGTTTTGAAAGACCCTTAAGTATGAGATTTAGAACCATTGAAATGGTTTTCCTGCCTTGTGTCCATCCGAGGATGGAAACGTTCCTTTGACAATGAAACTGTGATTTTGACGTTGTTGTTGTTGTAACTGTGTGTAGGTGTGCTCCCCGGTCCTCACAGTGGTGGGATGGTGATGATGCAGCTGACCCTGCCCCCTAACCACCAGCCCAGAGCCCACTCCCCTCCACAGTGGAAACACAACAGATACTACAGTCTGGATCACACACGCAGCCAGAGGTCCTCAGAACAACTAAACAACTCACAGGTAACTACTCAGAACAACTAACAGGTAACTACTCAGAACAACTAACAGGTAACTAACTACTCAGAACAACTAACAGGTAACTAACTACTCAGAACAACTAGACAACTAACAGGTAACTACTTAGAACAACTAGACAACTAAAAGGTAACTAACTACTCAGAACAACTAGACAACTAACAGGTAACTACTCAGAACAACTAGACAACTAACAGGTAACTACTCAGAACAACTAACAGGTAACTAACTACTCAGAACAACTAACAGGTAACTAACTACTCAGAACAACTAGACAACTAACAGGTAACTAACTACTCAGAACAACTAACAGGTAACTAACTACTCAGAACAACTAGACAACTAACAGGTAACTACTCAGAACAACTAACAGGTAACTAACTACTCAGAACAACTAGACAACTAACAGGTAACTACTCAGAACAACTAACAGGTAACTAACTACTCAGAACAACTAGACAACTAACAGGTAACTACTCAGAACAACTAACAGGTAACTAACTACTCAGAACAACTAAACAACTCACAGGTAACTACTCAGAACAACTAGACAACTAACAGGTAACTACTCAGAACAACTAGACAACTAACAGGTAACTACTCAGAACAACTAGACCACTCGCAGGTTACCCATAACTCAGAACAACTAGACAACTAACAGGTAACTACTGAGCTGCTGATAATTAGACATAACCAGTCAGGAGTCTTTGTAATATTCTGCATGTTGGAGAGAGGGCAGGATCAGCCTGGGGGAGAGGGGGCAGGATCAGCCTGAGGGAGAGGGGGCAGGATCAGCCTGAGGGAGAGGGGGCAGGATCAGCCTGAGGGAGAGGGGGCAGGATCAGCCTGAGGGAGAGGGGGCAGGATCAGCCTGAGGGAGAGGGGGCAGGATCAGCCTGAGGGAGAGGGGGCAGGATCAGCCTGAGGGAGAGGGGGCAGGATCAGCCTGAGGGAGAGGGGGCAGGATCAGCCTGAGGGAGAGGGGGCAGGATCAGCCTGAGGGAGAGGGGGCAGGATCAGCCTGAGGGAGAGGGGGCAGGATCAGCCTGGGGGAGAGGGGGCAGGATCAGCCTGGGGGAGAGGGGGCAGGATCAGCCTGGGGGAGAGGGGGCAGGATCAGCCTGGGGGAGAGGGGGCAGGATCAGCCTGGGGGAGAGGGGGCAGGATCAGCCTGGGGGAGAGGGGGCAGGATCAGCCTGGGGGAGAGGGGGCAGGATCAGCCTGAGGGAGAGGGGGCAGGATCAGCCTGAGGGAGAGGGGGCAGGATCAGCCTGAGGGAGAGGGGGCAGGATCAGCCTGAGGGAGAGGGGGCAGGATCAGCCTGAGGGAGAGGGGGCAGGATCAGCCTGGGGGAGAGGGGGCAGGATCAGCCTGGGGGAGAGGGGGCAGGATCAGCCTGGGGGAGAGGGGGCAGGATCAGCCTGAGGGAGAGGGGGCAGGATGACTGATCTACACCTCTTGCATCCCCAAAAACTGCTCATTGTGTTATCAAGATAAGCGACTCCGAGCATCTTGCTCAGGCCCGTCTCTTCGAACTAGGGATACACTTTCCCTCCGATGGACTATATATATATATATATATATATATATATATATAAGGGTTTCTATGTCCCCTCTGACCCCCACCTCCCTGTCCCTCCTTTTTTGCCTCTGTCCTATAGAACAGTCCCCAGCTGGGTGGCCCCAGCACGCCTCCAGCCCAGCCCCAAGCCCCAACCCACCAACTCACCTCCATAAAGAACCTCCGCTCGGCCGGCCTCACCCCCATCCCCATAATGACCCAGTTCCCCAGACCCTTCGGCCCAGGGCAGGCAGTGGACGGCAGATACCCATTGCTGGGTCAACCCCTCCAGTACAACCCTGCCATCAGGCCTCCGCTGATCCATGGCACACACCACATGATCCCCAACCACCACCACGTGAGTCCTCAGAACACACACACACACACACCACATGATCCCCGACCACCACCACGTGAGTCCTCAGAACACACACACACACCACATGATCCCCAACCACCACCACGTGAGTCCTCAGAACACACACACACACCACATGATCCCCAACCACCACCATGTGAGTCCTCAGAACACACACACACACCACATGATCCCCAACCACCACCACGTGAGTCCTCAGAACACACACACACACCACATGATCCCCAACCACCACCATGTGAGTCCTCAGAACACACACACACACCACATGATCCCCAACCACCACCACGTGAGTCCTCAGAACACACACACACACCACATGATCCCCAACCACCACCATGTGAGTCCTCAGAACACACACACACACCACATGATCCCCAACCACCACCACGTGAGTCCTCAGAACACACACACACACACCACATGATCCCCAACCACCAAGTGAGTCCTCAGAACACACACACACACACACACACACTTAACAAGGGAGCTTGTTTCATACGACAAAATTTACCAAATCTGTGACATGAAAATGTAAGATTAAAATATGAAAAAAGTAGCCAAAATCTCAGTCCAGTCAACATGTCTGCCTCCTTTTCCCTCAGGGCCCAATGGGAATCCGGCATCATGGGGGGCGAGGGAGGAGACCACCACCTAGGAAGTCCTTATCATCAGATCTTAGTGTAGGTGACCCAGGTAATAGAGAGGAGAGACCATGACCCAGGGACGGGCGAGGAGAGACCTTAGTTGTTGATCTTAAGGAGGGAGAGAGCCTACCTGTTCATGGTTGTTTGATCAATAGGACCGTGATGTTCCCGATTGGTAAGAGGACTGTGAGTCTGGTTCTGGACAAGACATACATGTTCTTATTGGGGTTTATTTGCTGCAGTGTCTATTAATTGTCCAAACGCACGGCCACTTTCCCACTATATATTGTTCTAGAATTTTAACAAGTGCCTAACTCAATGTCAGTTCCCAAACATTCTATGAAAGTATGAAAATGACCATATCTAAGTGCTCAAACATATAATGGACCTATATATTTTTAAATAATATCGTCTTTGAGAACTAATAATAACCTAATTAAAAGCTAGACGAGGATCATTTTTTTAAATGATGCATTCAGGAGTTTTGTCATGGCTTGAGGCCCCCATGTTTTTCCATTTTGTTTGTCATTCAGATAGCAGAAGCCTTGGCAAAATGTGTTGAATTGCAGGAAATTAGCTTTTAAACAACATTTTGTCCCTCAGGCCAATAGGACAGCCTCAAATGTAAGTTGGTGACCGCACCGTTGGCCAAGCCCATAGCCACACCCCCCACCTAAGCCCCGTTTTGATCCAGAAAAACCCTGAATGTGCGATTAGATTATGTAACCATGTTTAGTCCCGTTTGTTTATTTTGGAGTATAAATTATAATGGTCTGTGAATGGATTCCTGTTGATCATCACACTTGAGTCTTAGAACAAGATTTTTATAATAAAATATTTATAAACAACCTAGTTTTTTTTTTAAATACAAAAAATACAGTACCTGTCAAAAGTGTTGGACACACCTACTCATTCAAGGGTTTTTCTTTATTTTTACTATTTTCTATATTGTAGAATAATAAAGACATCAACTGAAATAACACATGGAATCATGTTGTAACCAAAAAAAGTGTTTAAACAAATCAATATATATTTTAGATTCTTCTAAGTAGCCACCCTTTGCCTTGATGACCGCTTTGCAGACTCTTGGCATTCTCTCAACCAGCTACATGAGGAATGCTTTTCCAACAGTCTAGAAGGAGTTCCCACATATGCTGAGCACTTGTTGGCTGCTTTTCCTTCACTCTGCGGTCCGATTCATCCCACACCATCTCAATTGGGTTGAGGTTGGGTGATTGTGGAGGCCTCATCACTCTCCTTCTTGGTCAAATAGCCCTTTACACAGCCTGGAGGTGTGTTGGATCATTGTCCTGTAGAAAAAACAAATTGTAGTCCCACTAAGCACAAACCCAGATGGGATGGCGTATCGCTGCAGAATGCTGTCGTAGCCATGCTGGTTAAGTGTACATTGAATTCTAAATCAATCACAGACAGTGTCACTAGCAAAGTACCATCACACTACCTTCTTCACGGTGGCAACCACACATGTGGAGATCATCCGTTCACCTACTCTACGTCTCAAAAACCAATAATCTCCAGTTTGGATAATGTTCATAGCTCATGTTTCTTGGACCAAGCAAGTATGTTCTTTATTGGCTGACCTTCATGTCTTAAAGTAATGATGGACTGTTGTTGCTCTTTGCTTATTTGAGCTGTTCTTGCCATAACATGAACTTTGGTATTTTACCAAATAGGGCTATCTTCTGTATACCACCCCTACCATGTCACAACGAAACTGATTGGCTCTAACGCATTAAGAAGGAAAGAAATTCCACAAATTAACTTTCAAAAAGGCACACCTGTTAATTGAAATGCATTCCAGCTCATGAAGCTGGTTGAGAGAATGCCAAGAGTGTGCAAAGCTGTCATCAAGGCAAAGGGTGGCTACTTTGAAGAATCTCAAATATAACATGTATTTTGATTTGTTTAACACTTTCTTTGGTAACTACAAGATTCTATATGTGTTATTTCATAGTGTTGATGTCTTCACTATTATTCTACAATGTAGAAAATAGTAAAAAATAAAGAAAAACCCTTGAATGAGTCGGTGTGTCCAAACTTTTGACTGGTACTGAATGTGTATATATATTCTCATTATAAACCACTTGCTGTGCACTGAAGGACCATACAGGAGTGTATTTGTTCATGTAAGAAGAAGAATTTATAGACTAGGCAGAATTCACACCTGGCTAAATAAATGAACTGGTGTATCTAGGTGTTGGGGAATATAATTATTCTCTCACATACTGGATTGGATTCCACACAGCAAGATTTTATTTTAGGAGGAAAAATGATCCGTATTGAAATCACTCTAGTAGTGTTTATTGGTCCACAATTACTCCCCAAAAACAGCTAAACTAAATGTCATCCCTGTTGCCACTAGAGATGAACAGCTTCCGTTGGTCTCCATGCAGGAAGTGGTAAAAGATCATGTTGTCAATAACTGACCTGCTGAATCAATCAATTATCTCTCTGTGCAGTGAACGGTGGAGTCCTGGAGGTGCTGGAGCTACCAGAGGGCATCAGTCGTACGGAGGCAGACTCTCTCCTGGGGGAACTGTACAGAGGAGGGGCCATGATCAAGTGGTTGTCTGAGACCCAACAGCACCAACACCAGTCTGGTGAAACCCTGCTGAAGCACTGTGGGGCTGGGGGGGACAGTAACAACGGTGACACAAACACTGACACTACTTCCTGTTCCAAACCCCCCAGTAGTAACCATAACGACCTGGCGTCCACCTACACCATCCTGGCTGTGTTTCCCTCCAGGTACGCAGCTCAGAACGCCTTGCTCAGACACAGTGGCCCTGCCGGCCCTGGGCCCCTTCTTACCACCACGTTCAAACTCAGAACTAGCAAGAGACACTCTGATGAGTTTCACAACCAGGAGAGGACCACCTCTCAATAGCAGGGTGGGGTGCTGTGGCCAGCCAACCAGGAGAGGACCTCCTCTCAATAGCAGGGTGGGGTGCTGTAGCCAGCCAACCAGGAGAGGACTTGCTCTCAAAAGCAGGGTGGGGTGCTGTAGCCAGCCAACCAGGAGAGGACCACCTCTCAAAAGCAGGGTGGGGTGCTGTAGCCAGCCAACCTGGAGAGGACTTGCTCTCAATAGCAGGGTGGGGTGCTGTAGCCAGCCAACCAGGAGAGGACTTGCTCTCAATAGCAGGGTGGGGTGCTGTAGCCAGCCAACCTGGAGAGGACTTGCTCTCAATAGCAGGGTGGGGTGCTGTAGCCAGCCAACCAGGAGAGGACCACCTCTCAATAGCAGGGTGGGGTGATATGTTACTAGGGCCCCTGAGAGGTTGTTCTAGGGGCTCCCACGGGCTGCTATGAGGGGCTGCCGGTCACGGGCCTTCGCCATGGCCCCTCCACCCCACCACCACCTCCACTGCTGCCATCGGCCAACCAATCAGACACCCCTCTTCTGCAAGCATCACTCACTAGTCTCCACTCCCCACCGGACTGACTGACAGGCAGACTGATGGAGTATCACTCGGTTGGCATTATCTAACAGCTTCTTCACTTGAGTTGTAGAGGCTTTCTGGGAATGTGTTAATGCCTTTGGGAACGTTCTCTACTTTTTGAGATGAAAATGTGTAAAAAAGGATCGGACAACACACCAATGTTGAAACACAAAGACACAGACAGAAAAACAGGAAGTTCCAAAAGTGTCATATTTTATTTGCAGACAGAACGTGGTAAAGGAAGCAGCATGTTTTATTTAGTTTAGTTTTATGTTTGTTAAAAGCTGCAGTCAGAACACCCAAAGCAGGGAGGTACTCATTCATTACAAGAGGATAATATACCAAGTGTCTCTCATTGGACAAGAGTGTTTCTCTTTGGGCCGGATTCTGATTTTGAGATCTGCAACGGATAACTCCAGATTTCAGTTTAAAATGTCCCGTTGATTTACACGAAAGCCTGAGTTGTGCCGGCGTATAATATCAAGTTAGGATTCGGCCCGTAGAGTCAGTCTCCCGTTAGCCAGTTGGTGTGCTGCTACAACAGAAGATTAGTCTTCTAGAACAAGGTTGTGTCCCAAACGGCACCCTATTTCCCTATATAGTGCACTACTTAGGTCCCATAGGGCTGTGGTCTTATGAGCCCTATGGGACCTGGCCTAAAGTAGTGCACTATCTAGCGAATAGGGTTCCATTTGGAACATAGCCCAACAGAATGGTGCCTTCTAACTGGGCTCGGGTGCCACTATCCATCCCTCTCCCCAACACCCCTAAAGACAAGACACCCCATCCAATTCCATTTGTATAAACTCTGACCCACCAATTTCTTTCACAATGAATCATCACTGATATGGTAGCTAAATTATTCTCACTTTTCTACACAGTAAATGGTATCTTTGCACTGGCACAAGGGAGAAATGTTTGTTTTGATAGTGGTTTATCGTTTTTAAGGAAAAGAGGAGAAGAACCTTGGTGCATCTCATTGATGGTTTATTCTATTTGAGCTATTCTAAAATGAATGTCCTTCTCACCAACCTCCTCCAACCCTCTCTGTTCAGTCCACCCATTCCCTGCTTATGTATCAAATGGCATTCCCTATGGGCCCTGGTCAAAAGTAGTGCACTATATAGGGTGGCCAGGCCAAATTCCTTTCATGTTTAGTTCGTTTTACCGTTCGTATCCTATCAGAAGGGTCACTGGAAAAGTGTGCATTATTCACAACACAACCCCCATCACACCCAAACAAATGTCTATTTAAGATGGTTGTTGGTGGTGGATTCAGGAGAGATGTCCAGTCTGCTGGTGCAAGATGTTTTTATTTCTGTTTGAAACCAATAAATGTTTACACCAAAACCATGTGCTTTGTCATTTCAACAACACTCCTGCCGTTTGACAAAATATGAGATTCTTTCTGCTTGCTTCATTACCACCATACAGGTAACTGCCAACATAGTGTCTTCATAGGGTGTTGGGCCACCATGAGCCAGAACTGCTTCAATGCACGTGGCATAGATTATACAAGTGTCGAACTCTGTCGGAGGGATGCAACGCCATTATTCCAACATTTGGTGTTTTGTTGATGGTTGAAAATGCTGTTTCATTCACTTCTCCAGAATCTCCCATAAGTGTTCAATTTGTTCGCTATCTGGTGACAGACTGCCAGATCGTTTTTCATGCTCATCAAACCATTCCGTGACCACTTGTGCATGGGGACATTGTCATCCTAAGGAGGCATAGCCATGGTTACCAAAATAATGACCTGCCCAGCATTTTTTTTTATACACTTTAGCATGATGGGATGTTAATTAAACCACACCTGTGTGGAAGCACCAGCTTTCAATATACTTTGTATCCCTCATTTACTTTAGTGTTTTCATTATTTTGGTAGTTACCTGTATAATTTATCATATTAGCTACAGTAATCGTGTTCTTGTATAAACATTGAATTTAACATGGTTTGTTCTCCATATATCATCATCCAACGTAACATATAAAAGCTCCAGAGAAACGCTACCTTCAATATTGTGGTTGTCATCCTACAAGGAGAATGTGATATATTTTTGTTTCTTGTACCGATAGTATGAACCGAATTTCAAGATTGGATCGACAGTGCCCACTGGTGGACTTGTTGTTATTACTTTTTCACTACCCCAGATGCTCAACTCGGTGGAAAATCTGTCTTTCTCCAGTAGGTGGCGTATGTTCATTGTTTCGCGCATCAAGCAAACTATAATTTGTATGGAGATGTGCGTTTACACATGTTGACCATACTTGCTACAAAGTTACAGAACGCTAAACCAACAACTACACAAACTGAAATTGGATACATTGTAAACGCAGGTTCAACGAGAAAAAAAACTTGGCTGGCTAAGAGACATTTTTTTGGAGCATCTGATGACCTAACGTGGTGAGTGATGAACATGAACTTCTCTGGTCGCTGTACTGTTCTGTCAAATCCTCCCACATGTTTCTAGTATGACCAGCGGTTTTCAGTAACAAGTATTTATTTATTTATTCAGTTGACATATTGGCAGGTTTGATAGCTTCTAGCGTAGTGTTTTTATATGCAATGCGATCTCCTCGTAACAGTCAGTGTTCACGGGTGTCCTGACGAGAAGGAAAACTTTTATAACTATGTCAGGCAAAGTCGGGCATTATCAGCTCATTGTTATGGATGTATCTTAATGAGTTGAACAGCTAACAAGTTACTTTGCTGTTATTCTGTCTGCAGACTAGGTCGTGATTGTGTTCGTCGTAGCTGGCTGGCAAACAAGAAATAGTAACGTTATGGCAACGGAGCATAAGGACGAACGACTGGGTCGCGTCTCTAGCAACCAACATATGAGAAAGTATGAATTCGCTTATATAAATGAAAATATAAACGAAACAAATTTTATTTCAACCGGTAAATATGTGCTTCGTATTGTTTTCTTTGGCAACTGTGGTATAAGCGGGATAAACAGCTTAAACAAACGCAACGGAATAAACGTTATTCTTGGTGCGGAGGTGGTGACTGTGTGTAGCCGTAGTTGGCTCGGAGGCGTTTACGTATCCTTACGTATCCACCAATCCACAGAACGGATAGGCGGGAGCTAGACAGCCGGCGGTGGCGCGTTGGGCGGAGAGACCTGTAATTATCTTGTTATGCAGCGATCAAAACAACTGGGAACTGGGACTTCAGTGAGTTTTAAACAAGATCACTGACCTCATGATTTGATATCGTATTTTTCAGAGATCCCAGTTGTTTTGAACTCGGCATCAGTATGTCTATAATTATTGAGTAGACGCAGGTCTAGCATCCGCGTATCCACCTGAAATCCATAAAGCAGAAATGCTAAACTGACCTTAGATCAGGCATTCTACTCCGATTCACACATCGAAACCGAAACAAGGTAAATGCGTTTGGTTTTTATATTGTCAATGGCAGTCGACATATACTACATCTCGCTCTGAGTTGAAATTAGTGTTGTTTAAACTGAAACGGGTAAGTTCTACTTCATGCATGATAGATCCAGTTTTCTGCTAAGTTATGGCATGATTTAGGGTGCGTTCGTAAATTCACTCTGGCTATCTACTCCGATTTCAGAGCACTCTCGTCTGAGTGCCAGAACGAACGCTCAACACCGGTTAAATATGACCGGTGTCAGTCAACGTCAAAATATTTTTTTTTGCCAGCAGCACAGTTACAGTCACCAATGCTCTAGATAACATGACAACCGCCTAACCAGCTCTGCTAAGTTGAGTAAAATGGTCAGAGTGATTCTTGTCTGGACGTAGCTAGCAAGCTAGCTAACTTTAGCCAGTTAGCTTGGGTGCGTGACTGCCGTTGTGTGGTCATAACGCTCGGATCAACCCCACTCCTGACCAGAGCCTCCAGTGTGGCTCTAAACGCGCATAGAGCAAAACGCTTTGAATTTACGAACGCCCAGAGGCCACTCAGACACTCCAGAGTGAATTTACGAACACCCAGAGGCCAATCAGACACTCCAGAGTGAATTTACGAATACCCAGAGGCCAATCAGACACTCCAGAGTGAATTTACGAACACCCAGAGGCCAATCAGATGCTCCAGAGTGAATTTACGAACACCCAGAGGCCACTCAGACACTCCAGAGTGAATTTATGAACACCTAGAGGACATAGTCATAGATAGGCTAAACCTCCACATGACCATGGTTTATTTGCATACCATTCATTCTAGGTGATGAACCTCTCAGAGGAGAACAGGACGGTCGTGGTCTCTGGTGTACCAGACACACTGTCCAGCAGCCGCATGGCAGACAAACTGGTTATTCACTTCCAGAGCTCCAGAAGCCACGGAGGAGATGTAGAAAACATCAAGTACCCGACCAGCTTCAAGGGGGTGGCTTTTGTTACATTTGAAAACACCAGAGGTAACAGAAATACTGTAACAAAAGTGTTCTTCGCTGGGATGTAGTTTTGTTACATATATGCCTATAGATCATAACAAAAAAATTTATTGTAACAGATGCTGAAATGGTAATCAGAAAGAAGCAGATAATGTGTGACAAGGAGTTCCCCCAAGACTACCCTATCACTGTCTTCAAATTCACCCAAGACGTGAGTACAGTCAAGCAATCAGATCAATCAACAGTAAATCAATACAGTAAATGTTTCTATTCCAGCATGGAAGGAACAGTAGCACACAGTCCAGTACACATACTGACTGATCCTATATTCATCATGTCATAGGTGTTGTTCTACGTGAACGCTAAAGTGGACCTGTCAATCTTCGGTGACGAGGAACAGCAGGAGACCGTGATCCAAAGCTTGCAGTCTGCTCACAGATCAGTGAGGATCTGCCTTCTACCCAGCCAGGAGGGTAAAGCTTCAGTGGAGGGACCCTTCTCTGCCATCAGGGACCTGAGAGAGGACCTGCTCCAGCAGGCCACTGCCAGCAGCAGCGGTCACCCAGGGGAGAAGCACGGGGCTCCATGGAGCTCTGGTTACTCCCTGACCTCAGTGGCAGCAGGGAATGGGGTATCCCAGGTCAGCATCAGTCACCCAGGGGAGAAGCACAGGGCTCCATCGAGCTCTGGTTACTCCCTGACCTCAGTGGCAGCAGGGAATGGCGTATCCCAGGTCAGCAGCAGTCATGCCTGGGAAAAGCACAGAGCTCCATCTCCATCAAGCCATGATCATTCCCTGAGCTCTGTGGTAGCAGAGAGTAGGTCTTCCAGGGTCAGATCTGGTGATGGTGCTGAGGTGGACTTCCGGGTCAGCCGTTACACCTGGGAGAAGAAGAACAGGGCAGCTCCATCAAGCGCTGATCAATCTCTGTCAAGTTCTGTGGCAGGAGGGAGTGGGGCTTCTACAATAAATCAATCCTTGGAAAAGCACTGCAGTGCAGCTCCGTCAAGCGCTGATCAATCTCTGAGCTCCATGGCATCAGGGAGTGGGGAATCCAAGGTCCTCAGCAGCAGTCACACATTAGAGAAGTACATCACTCCATCAAGCTCTGATCAATCTCTGAGCTCCATGGCATCAGGGAGTGGGGAATCCAAGGTCCTCAGCAGCAGTCACACATTAGAGAAGTACATCACTCCATCAAGCTCTGATTCTCTGAGCTCCATGGCATCAGGGAGTGGGGAATCCAAGTTCCTCAGCAGCAGTCACACATTAGAGAAGTACATCGCTCCATCAAGCTCTGATCAATCTCTGAGCTCCATGGCATCAGGGAGTGGGGAATCCAAGGTCCTCGGCAGCAGTCACACATTAGAGAAGTACATCACTCCGTCAAGCTCTGATCAATCTCTGAGCTCCATGGCATCAGGGAGTGGGGAATCCAAGGTCCTCAGCAGCAGTCACACATTAGAGAAGTACATCGCTCCATCAAGCTCTGATTCTCTGAGCTCCATGGCACCAGGGAGTGGGGAATCCAAGTTCCTCAGCAGCAGTCACACATTAGAGAAGTACATCGCTCCATCAAGCGCTGATCAATCTCTGAGCTCCATGGCACCAGGGAGTGGAGAATCCAAGGTCCTCAGCAGCAGTCACACATTAGAGAAGTACATCGCTCCATCAAGCTCTGATCAATCTCTGTCAAGCCCAGTGGCAGCAGGAACTTCCAAGGTCAGCTCAGGTGGTGATGTTGACATGGAAGAGGAGTCCACGTGGGTGGACACAAACCTATTTCTTTACATTCAGAGATTTTCTAAAGACCAGTTTGACCAATGCTTTAGGAACCACGGTGTGTCAGCTGTGTTCGGTGACAATGACGTGGCCGACCTGACTCTGATATCGCTGAGAGGAGGACGCGACAGCAAGGGTCTCTCTGAAGTCCAACTGACCATATCAGAGCTGACTGATTTGGTCGCTGTGTGGCAGTCAACCCTGAGAATCCACACGATAGACTACAGAAGGCAGGACCTGCGTGAGAGACAGAGGCTGCTGCAGATCTGTGCCGAGGTGAACACCCTTTATGAAGACGTTCTGTACGTGCAGAAGGAGCTCGGTGTCCGGGTCATCGGTCCCTCTGTTTCCAGTCATCTCTTTACTGAGTGGGTGAAGGATCGAATGGATCAACCGGATAAAGAGGTCTTCTTGTAGTGGTGGTCAGAATGTGGATCATTTTACCGTTCTGCAATAGCAGCTAGTGCACGAAGAGCTTTTTTTGCGCGGTATATATTGATAGCACTGTGAGATGTTTTCAAGAGATTTCTGTGACAACTAAATAGAATTGAGTTTGTGTTATTTGCTGTGTCTCAACAAGGATGCTGTTTTGTGTCAAGCTAGCCATGAGGGCATAACTAGTTATAATAGACTAGAAACTACATGTTAATGAGTCAACACTAGAGGGTGCTGTTGTACCGAATATACACAATTTGTTCCATTAAATAAATTATTTCTGTGTCCTGACTGTCGATCCACCTGTGTATTTATTTGGGGCTGTAAGCCGCCACCTCAGCTGAGATCATGCATGGGACAAATGAACTGTGTCATCAAGGCCAATATCTCCTGTCCCAACCATGATTGACTAAGTACAGTACCAGTCAAAAGTTTGGACATGCCTTTTTTCTACATTGTAGAGTAATAGTGAAGACATCAAAACTATGAAATAACACATATGGAATAATGTAGTAACCAAAAAAGTGTTAAACAAATCAAAATATATTTTATATTTGCGTTTCTTCAAAGTACCCACCCGCCAGGTCGCTGTTGTAAATGAGAACTTGTTCTCAAATAGTCTACCTGGTTAAATAAAGGTGAAATAAAACTTCTTTTTTTAAAAATGTTTATTACCTTGACGACAGCTTTGCACATTCTTGGCATTCTCTCAACCAGCTTCATGAGGTAGTCATCTAGAATGCATTTCAATTAACAGGTGCCTTGTTAAAAGTTAATTTGTGGAATTTCTGTCCTTCGTAATGCGTTTGAGCCAATCAGTTGTGTTGTGACAAAGTAGTGGTGGTATACAGAAGATAGCCCTATTTGGTACAATACCAAGTCCATATTATGGCAAGAACAGCTCAAATAAGCAAATAGGAACGACAGTCCATCATTACTTTAAGATATGAAGGTCAGTCAATCTGGAAAATGTAAGAATTTTGAAAGTTCAGCTGCAAAAACCATCAAGAGCTATGATGAAACTGGCTCTCATGAAGACCGCCACAGGAGAGTCTACTGTAGAGGTTAAGGTCATTAGTTACAGTAACTGCACCTCAGATTGCAGCCCAAATAAATGCTTCACAGACTTCAAGTAAGAAACACATCTCAACATCAACTGTTCAGAGGAGACTGCGTGAATTAGGCCTTCATGGAAGAATTGCTGCAAAGAAACCACTACTAAAGGACAACAATAAGAAGAAGAGACTTGCTTGGGCCAAGAAATATGAGCAATGGACATTAGACCTTGGAAATCTGTTGTTTGGTCTGATGAGTCCAAATGTGAGATTTTTGGTTCCAACCGCCATGTCTTTCTGAGACGCAGAGTAGGTGAACGGATGATCTCTGCATGTGTGGTTCCCACTGTGAAGTGTGGAGGTGTGACGGCTGGGGGTGCTTTGGCTGGTGACACTGTCAGTTATGTATTTAGAATTCATGGCACACTTAACCGGCATGGCTACCTCAGCATTCTGCAGCGATACGCCATCCCATCTGGTTTTCACTTATTGGGACTATCATTTTTTTTCAGTAGGACAATAGCCCAACACATCTCCAGGCTGTGTAAGGGCTATTTGAACAAGAAGGAGAGTGATGGATTGCTGCATCAGATGACCTGGCCTCCACAATCACCCGATCTCAATGGAGTTTAATTAGTTTGGGATGAATGGGACCGCAGAGTGAAGGAAAAGCAGCCAACAAGTGCTCAGCATATGTGGGAACTCCTTCAAGACTGTTGGACAAGCATTCCAGGTGAAGCTGGTTGAGAGAATGCCAAGAATGTGCCAAGCTGTCATCAAGGAAAGGGTGGCTGCTTTGAAGAATATAAAATATATGTTGATTTGTTTTACACTTTCTTTTGGTTACTACATGATTTCATATGTGTTTTTTCATAGTGTTGATGTATTCACTATTATTCTACAATGTAGAAAATAGTAAAAATCCTTGAATGAGTAGGTGTGTCCAAACTTTTGACTGGTACTGTATGTCATCAAGGCTAATATCTTTCGTCCCAATCTCATAACTATGCACAGTGCATTCGGAAAGTATTCAGACCCCTTGACTTTTTCCATATTTTGTTACGTTACAGCCTTATTCTAAAATGTATTCATATTTTTTTTTTTTTTATCGTCAATCTACACACAATACCCCATAATGACAAAGCAAAAACTAGTTTGTAGAAATACCCATTTAAATAAGTATTCAGACCCTTTACTCAGTACTTTGTTGAAACACCTTTGGCAGCGATTATAGCCTTTTTGGGTATGACGCTACAAGCTTGGCATACACATTCAGAGACTTGTCCCGAAGCAACTCCTGCGTTGTCTTGTCTGTTTGCTTTGGGTCGTTGTCCTGTTGGAAGGTGAACTTTTGCCCCAGTCTGAGATCCTGAGCTTTCTGGAGCAGGTTTTCATAAAGGATCTCTCTGTACTTTGCTCCGTTCATCTTTCCTTGGATCCTGACTAGTCTCCCAGTCCCTGCCGCTGAAAAGCATCCCCACAGCATGATGCTGCCACCACCATGCTTCACAGTAGGAATGGTGCCAGGTCTCCTCCAGACATGACACTTGGCATTCAGGCCAAAGTGTTCAATCTTGTTTCTCATGGTCTGAGAGTCCTTTAGGTGCCTTTTGGCAAACTCCAAGCGGGCTGCGATGTGCCTTTTACTGAGGAGTGGCCACTCTACAGAGATGCTTGTCCTTCTGAAAGGTTCTCTCATCTCCACAGAGGAACTCTGGAGCACTTTCAGGGTGACCATCATTTTTTTTGGTCACCTTCCTGACCAAAGGCCTTTCTCCCCCAATTGCTCCATTTGGCCGGGCGACCAGCTCTAGATGGAGGCCACTGTGTTCTTGGGGACCTTCAATGCTGCAGAAATGTTTTGGTACCCTTCCCCAGATCTGTGCCTCGACACAATCCTGTCTCTGAGCTCTACGGACAATTCCTTCGACCTCAAGGCTTGGTTTTTGCTCTGACATGCACTGCCAACTGTGGGACCTTATATAGACAGGTGTGTGACTTTCCAAATCATGTCCAACCAATTGAATTTACCACAGGTGGACTCCAGTCAAGTTGTAAAAACATCTCAAGGATGATCAGTGGAAACAGGATGAACCTGAGCTCAATTTCAAGTCTCATAGCAAAGGGTCTGAATACTTATGTGAATAAAATATATATATTTTTTTTTATATAGAAATGTGAGAACATTTCTAAAAACCTGTTTTTGCAGTGTCATTGTGGGTTGTTGTGTGTAGATTGATGATGAAAATGTCAATTTTGATGAAAAAATAAATTTTATAATAAACCTTTAATGTAGCAAAATGTGGAAAAAGTCAAGGGGTATGAATACTTTCCGAATGCACTTTACAGTATGTCATCATGGCCAATATCTCCCATCCCAACCTCATGATTAACTATGTCATCATGGCCAATATCTCCCATCCCAACCTCATGATTAACTATGTCATCATGGCCAATATCTCCCATCCCAACCTCATGATTAACTATGTCATCATGGCCAATATCTTCAATCCCAACCTCATGATTAACTATGTCATCATGGCCAATATCTCCCATCCCAACCTCATGATTAACTATGTCATCATGGCCAATATCTCCCATCCCAACCTCATGATTAACTATGTCATCATGGCCAATATCTCCCATCCCAACCTCATGATTAACTATGTCATCATGGCCAATATCTCCCATCCCAACCTCATGATTAACTATGTCATCATGGCCAATATCTCCCATCCCAACCTCATGATTAACTATGTCATCATGGCCAATATCTCCCATCCCAACCTCATGATTAACTATGTCATCATGGCCAATATCTCCCATCCCAACCTCATGATTAACTATGTCATCATGGCCAATATCTCCCATCCCAACCTCATGATTAACTATGTCATCATGGCCAATATCTCCCATCCCAACCTCATGATTAACTATGTCATCATGGCCAATATCTCCCATCCCAACCTCATGATTAACTATGTCATCAAGGCCAATATATCCCATCCCAACCTCATGATTAACTATGTCATCAAGGCCAATATATCCCATCCCAACCTCATGATTAACTATGTCATCATGGCCAATATCTCCCATCCAACCTCATGATTAACTATGTCATCAAGGCCAATATCTCCCATCCCAACCTCATGATTAACTATGTCATCATGGCCAATATCTCCCATCCCAACCTCATGATTAACTATGTCATCAAGGCCAATATATCCCATCCCAACCTCGTGATTTTGTGTGGTTCTCCTCTCATGCAACAGGCCAGATCTCTGTCCCTTTGGACATTTCTTTCATGCTTGTTTTCATTTTGTGGTCATCTGGTATCAGAGCACGTTATGGAACGGGTCAACACAAGGCGGACAAAATGTTTATTATTTTCATGTACAACCTCTTTCTGGGCTTAGTTGTAGTCAATTAGCAGTGTGCAAATTATTTCAATTATGTTCCGACCATCCGCTCTGACCCGAAATGGTCCCGCTGCTGAATCTAGTTGCCTACCCCTGTCATATAAGATCAACTATGATTTGCTTTCATACACAAATGGCATCTTCTTCCACACAGGGGTTCACCCAATGATGATTTAATGGGCAGGCTAGGCAGCCAGGCTAAAGTCTAGGAACACAGTAACGTGTTTTGTCATTCTACACCAAGCTTTGTTCTTGGTACAATGTTTTTCCCTTACACAGCAGTTTCATTTGTTTTTGGCAGCTGTTCTTTAAACATGTTGCTAGTGGTGATTTTAATACATTCCCAATTGAACCCGTCCCTTAATTAAGAAGACAAGCTCATAACTAATACCTCTGAAGTCATTCAAATAGCAGATGCTTGACCCAGCAATCCTCATTATTACTGCTGTTGATTAATAGATATATTTCAGGTCAGTATTTGTATAATTTTAATCTGTAGGCAATGTTCTCTACACAACCGTGTCTGGTACAGTGTGGTTCATTTGGGATCTTTGGCATTCCCACCAAGGTCCATGACTATGTTTGGAATCTTTATTTCTCCCTCAAAAAGGACAAGTGGACCAATTATAACGTTTGTACTATGGGGGATAGTAGATTGACAGAAGCTAGTGTTTTTTCTGTTGGTTAGGCCTACTCGTCTGGTTGGCCGATGAAAGTACATGTGGACAGTTCTTCTAGCATCTTCAATATGAACGCAGTTGCGTCGCCGATGTGTCTGTCTGCACTTGTAGCTGAGATACCTGTGAGAAGGATCTGATCACTTGATGCTAATTGGCTCATAAGAATCTCTCTGAGAGAGCCATCTGAGGGAGCACACTTTGTAGCACGCAGCCTGGTGAAGGGAATTATAATGATTATATTCAGGGGCACAATGGTCACTGGCCGCAGAAGGCAAGGATTCTTTCTTTTAGGGGGGGCATTCCCACCACGCAAGGGGGAAGCCGCCGGGAGATTCAAGGCATTATCAAGTGCTTGTCAAATTGTGAATGAGAGACTGATGAAGTGTGTACAGCTTGCGCAAGAAACCAAGTGGAGCTCAAGCCTTTCATGTGACTGTTTTCAAATCCTCATTAGAGTCGTGTCATGCAGCCTTAAGAATGTATTAAAAGTCTTTGTTAACCTCTCAACACAGCATGCACACTCCCTCAGAAACTGTTTGGCGAAAACATTCATATTTGTTCAATTGTATTCTTCATACTATAAAATAATGCCACAGAATTCTAAGAGCATTTTGTCTGCTAAAGGAACCAGTGTAGCCCACAGCCATATGGCATAGCCAGATCAGGGCCTAACATAAGGACAACTCAGAGTCTGCTATTCTGTTCTTCTGAAATATCATGTTTCTTTAGACCTGTCTAAGATAAATCATGGATTTATTGTGATGGTGTAGGCTATATTACAAGGATTTATTGTGATGGTGTAGGCTATATTACATGGATTTATTGTGATGGTGTAGGCTATATTACATGGATTTATTGTGATGGTGTAGGCTATATTACATGGATTTATTGTGATGGTGTAGGCTATATTACATGGATTTATTGTGATGGTGTAGGCTATATTACATGGATTTATTGTGATGGTGTAGGCTATATTACATGGATTTATTGTGATGGTGTAGGCTATATTATATGGATTTATTGTGATGGTGGAGGCTATATTATATGGATTTATTGTGATGGTGTAGGCTATATTATATGGATTTATTGTGATGGTGTAGGCTATATTATATGGATTTATTGTGATGGTGTAGGCTATATTATATGGATTTATTGTGATGGTGTAGGCTATATTACATGGATTTATTGTGATGGTGTAGGCTATATTACATGGATTTATTGTGATGGTGTAGGCTATATTATAGGGATTTATTGTGATGGTGTAGGCTATATTACATGGATTTATTGTGATGGTGTAGGCTATATTACATGGATTTATTGTGATGGTGTAGGCTATATTATATGGATTTATTGTGATGGTGTAGGCTATATTATATGGATTTATTGTGATGGTGTAGGCTATATTACATGGATTTATTGTGATGGTGTAGGCTATATTACATGGATTTATTGTGATGGTGTAGGCTATATTATATGGATTTATTGTGATGGTGTAGGCTATATTACATGGATTTATTGTGATGGTGTAGGCTATATTATATGGATTTTTTGTGATGGTGTAGGCTATATTACATGGATTTATTGTGATGGTGTAGGCTATATTACATGGATTTATTGTGATGGTGTAGGCTATATTACATGGATTTATTGTGATGGTGTAGGCTATATTATATGGATTTATTGTGATGGTGTAGGCTATATTATATGGATTTATTGTGATGGTGTAGGCTATATTATATGGATTTATTGTGATGGTGGAGGCTATATTACATGGATTTATTGTGATGGTGTAGGCTATATTATATGGATTTATTGTGATGGTGTAGGCTATATTACATGGATTTATTGTGATGGTGTAGGCTATATTACATGGATTTATTGTGATGGTGGAGGCTATATTACATGGATTTATTGTGATGGTGTAGGCTATATTATATGGATTTATTGTGATGGTGTAGGCTATATTACATGGATTTATTGTGATGGTGTAGGCTATATTATATGGATTTATTGTGATGGTGTAGGCTATATTACATGGATTTATTGTGATGGTGTAGGCTATATTACATGGATTTATTGTGATGGTGTAGGCTATATTATATGGATTTATTGTGATGGTGTAGGCTATATTACATGGATTTATTGTGATGGTGTAGGCTATATTACATGGATTTATTGTGATGGTGTAGGCTATATTACATGGATTTTTTGTGATGGTGTAGGCTATATTACATGGATTTATTGTGATGGTGTAGGCTATATTACATGGATTTATTGTGATGGTGTAGGCTATATTACATGGATTTATTGTGATGGTGTAGGCTATATTACATGGATTTATTGTGATGGTGTAGGCTATATTACATGGATTTATTGTGATGGTGTAGGCTATATTACATGGATTTATTGTGATGGTGTAGGCTATATTATATGGATTTATTGTGATGGTGTAGGCTATATTACATGGATTTATTGTGATGGTGTAGGCTATATTACATGGATTTATTGTGATGGTGTAGGCTATATTATATGGATTTATTGTGATGGTGTAGGCTATATTACATGGATTTATTGTGATGGTGTAGGCTATATTACATGGATTTATTGTGATGGTGTAGGCTATATTACATGGATTTATTGTGATGGTGGAGGCTATATTACATGGATTTATTGTGATGGTGTAGGCTATATTACATGGATTTATTGTGATGGTGTAGGCTATATTACATGGATTTATTGTGATGGTGTAGGCTATATTATATGGATTTATTGTGATGGTGTAGGCTATATTACATGGATTTATTGTGATGGTGTAGGCTATATTACATGGATTTATTGTGATGGTGTAGGCTATATTACATGGATTTATTGTGATGGTGTAGGCTATATTACATGGATTTATTGTGATGGTGTAGGCTATATTACATGGATTTATTGTGATGGTGTAGGCTATATTACATGGATTTATTGTGATGGTGGAGGCTATATTACATGGATTTATTGTGATGGTGTAGGCTATATTACATGGATTTATTGTGATGGTGGAGGCTATATTATATGGATTTATTGTGATGGTGTAGGCTATATTACATGGATTTATTGTGATGGTGTAGGCTATATTACATGGATTTATTGTGATGGTGTAGGCTATATTATATGGATTTATTGTGATGGTGTAGGCTATATTACATGGATTTATTGTGATGGTGTAGGCTATATTACATGGATTTATTGTGATGGTGGAGGCTATATTATATGGATTTATTGTGATGGTGTAGGCTATATTACATGGATTTATTGTGATGGTGTAGGCTATATTACATGGATTTATTGTGATGGTGTAGGCTATATTACATGGATTTATTGTGATGGTGGAGGCTATATTATATGGATTTATTGTGATGGTGTAGGCTATATTACATGGATTTATTGTGATGGTGTAGGCTATATTACATGGATTTATTGTGATGGTGGAGGCTATATTATATGGATTTATTGTGATGGTGTAGGCTATATTACATGGATTTATTGTGATGGTGTAGGCTATATTACATGGATTTATTGTGATGGTGTAGGCTATATTACATGGATTTATTGTGATGGTGTAGGCTATATTATATGGATTTATTGTGATGGTGTAGGCTATATTATGTGGATTTATTGTGATGGTGTAGGCTATATTACATGGATTTATTGTGATGGTGTAGGCTATATTACATGGATTTATTGTGATGGTGTAGGCTATATTACATGGATTTATTGTGATGGTGTAGGCTATATTATATGGATTTATTGTGATGGTGTAGGCTATATTATGTGGATTTATTGTGATGGTGTAGGCTATATTATATGGATTTATTGTGATGGTGTAGGCTATATTACATGGATTTATTGTGATGGTGTAGGCTATATTATGTGGATTTATTGTGATGGTGTAGGCTATATTACATGGATTTATTGTGATGGTGTAGGCTATATTACATGGATTTATTGTGATGGTGTAGGCTATATTATATGGATTTATTGTGATGGTGTAGGCTATATTACATGGATTTATTGTGATGGTGTAGGCTATATTACATGGATTTATTGTGATGGTGTAGGCTATATTATATGGATTTATTGTGATGGTGTAGGCTATATTACATGGATTTATTGTGATGGTGTAGGCTATATTACATGGATTTATTGTGATGGTGTAGGCTATATTATATGGATTTATTGTGATGGTGTAGGCTATATTACATGGATTTATTGTGATGGTGTAGGCTATATTACATGGATTTATTGTGATGGTGTAGGCTATATTACATGGATTTATTGTGATGGTGGAGGCTATATTACATGGATTTATTGTGATGGTGTAGGCTATATTACATGGATTTATTGTGATGGTGGAGGCTATATTATATGGATTTATTGTGATGGTGTAGGCTATATTACATGGATTTATTGTGATGGTGTAGGCTATATTACATGGATTTATTGTGATGGTGTAGGCTATATTATATGGATTTATTGTGATGGTGTAGGCTATATTACATGGATTTATTGTGATGGTGTAGGCTATATTACATGGATTTATTGTGATGGTGGAGGCTATATTATATGGATTTATTGTGATGGTGTAGGCTATATTACATGGATTTATTGTGATGGTGTAGGCTATATTACATGGATTTATTGTGATGGTGTAGGCTATATTACATGGATTTATTGTGATGGTGGAGGCTATATTATATGGATTTATTGTGATGGTGTAGGCTATATTACATGGATTTATTGTGATGGTGTAGGCTATATTACATGGATTTATTGTGATGGTGGAGGCTATATTATATGGATTTATTGTGATGGTGTAGGCTATATTACATGGATTTATTGTGATGGTGTAGGCTATATTACATGGATTTATTGTGATGGTGTAGGCTATATTACATGGATTTATTGTGATGGTGTAGGCTATATTATATGGATTTATTGTGATGGTGTAGGCTATATTATGTGGATTTATTGTGATGGTGTAGGCTATATTACATGGATTTATTGTGATGGTGTAGGCTATATTACATGGATTTATTGTGATGGTGTAGGCTATATTACATGGATTTATTGTGATGGTGTAGGCTATATTATATGGATTTATTGTGATGGTGTAGGCTATATTATGTGGATTTATTGTGATGGTGTAGGCTATATTATATGGATTTATTGTGATGGTGTAGGCTATATTACATGGATTTATTGTGATGGTGTAGGCTATATTATGTGGATTTATTGTGATGGTGTAGGCTATATTACATGGATTTATTGTGATGGTGTAGGCTATATTACATGGATTTATTGTGATGGTGTAGGCTATATTATATGGATTTATTGTGATGGTGTAGGCTATATTATATGGATTTATTGTGATGGTGTAGGCTATATTATATGGATTTATTGTGATGGTGTAGGCTATATTACATGGATTTATTGTGATGGTGTAGGCTATATTACATGGATTTATTGTGATGGTGTAGGCTATATTACATGGATTTATTGTGATGGTGTAGGCTATATTACATGGATTTATTGTGATGGTGTAGGCTATATTACATGGATTTATTGTGATGGTGTAGGCTATATTATATGGATTTATTGTGATGGTGTAGGCTATATTACATGGATTTATTGTGATGGTGTAGGCTATATTATATGGATTTATTGTGATGGTGTAGGCTATATTATATGGATTTATTGTGATGGTGTAGGCTATATTACATGGATTTATTGTGATGGTGTAGGCTATATTATATGGATTTATTGTGATGGTGTAGGCTATATTACATGGATTTATTGTGATGGTGTAGGCTATATTACATGGATTTATTGTGATGGTGTAGGCTATATTATATGGATAATATAGTATAGTATAACGTCACATTTCTAGTCACTGGTTGACAGAATTTAATGACCACCACAGCTCTAGTATAACGTCACATTTCTAGTCACTGGTTGACAGAATGTAATGACCACCACAGCTCTAGTATAACGTCACATTACTAGTCACTGGTTGACAGAATGTAATGACCACCACAGCTCTAGTATAACGTCACATTTCTAGTCACTGGTTGACAGAATGTAATGACCACCACAGCTCTAGTATAACGTCACATTTCTAGTCACTGGTTGACAGAATGTAATGACCTCCACAGCTCTAGTATAACGTCACATTTCTAGTCACTGCAGGTGGCAGTAGTACACCTCTCTTTTGGTACATGTATCATCCTATAGGATCAAGTCATGCAAGCTAAGTTGTGGGTAACATAGTGTCATGGCACATTGCTGTGAGTTATCATGGTCTGGTGCCCATGCAGAGCAGTAGAGCCTTGATGGCACATTGCTGTGAGTTATCATGGTCTTGTGCCCATGCAGAGCAGTAGAGTCTCATGGCACATTGCTGTGAGTTATCATGGTCTGGTGCCCATGCAGAGCAGTAGAGTCTTGATGAGCCGGCCATGTCAAAAAGCCAACTGAGCAGCATATGATGGTGCCTGTCCTGTCATTCCCCTGGTTTTGTTCCTGGTTCTGGTCCTGGTTCTTGTCTGGTCCTGGTCTCTCCCCAGTTTTGGTCCTGTTCCTGGTCTGGTTCTGGTTCTGGTCCTTGTTCAGTCCTTGATTCTTGTCTGGTCCGGGTTCTGGTCCTGGTTTTGTCCCTGGTTCTGGTCCTGGTTCTGGTATGGTCCTCATCTCTCCCCAGTTTTGGTCCTGGTTCTGGTCCTGGTTCAGTTCCTGGTTTTGGTCCTGGTTCTGGTCCTGGTTTTGGTCCTGGTTCTGGTATGGTCCTTATCTCTCCCCAGGTTTGGTCCTGGTCCTGGTCCTGGTTTTGGTCCTGGTCCGTAAATAGGGTGCATTTGGGATACAGTCTTACACACTCCGACCATTCCAAGCCAGACTATTTATGCTACAGTATCTGCACCTGTTCTATATGGTGGATGAATGCCAAGGATTTGAAGTGCTTGGTAATGCAATCAAATAAGATAGAGATGTTGTGTGGTGGTGGAGGACTGTAGAATATCTCCAGACAGTCTGTCCCTGTATGGAGGTGTGGTGGTGGAGGACTGTAGAATATCTCTAGACAGTCTGTCCCTGTATGGAGGTGTGGTGGTGGAGGACTGTATAATATCTCCAGACAGTCTGTCCCTGTATAGAGGTGTGGTGGTGGAGGACTGTAGAATATCTCCAGACAGTCTGTCCCTGTATAGAGGTGTGGTGGTGGAGGACTGTATAATATCTCCAGACAGTCTGTCCCTGTATAGAGGTGTGGTGGTGGAGGACTGTAGAATATCTCCAGACAGTCTGTCCCTGTATAGAGGTGTGGTGGTGGAGGACTGTATAATATCTCCAGACAGTCTGTCCCTGTATAGAGGTGTGGTGGTGGAGGACTGTATAATATCTCCAGACAGTCTGTCCCTGTATAGAGGTGTGGTGGTGGAGGACTGTATAATATCTCCAGACAGTCTGTCCCTGTATAGAGGTGTGGTGGTGGAGGACTGTATAATATCTCCAGACAGTCTGTCCCTGTATAGAGGTGTGGTGGTGGAGGACTGTATAATATCTCCAGACAGTCTGTCCCTGTATAGAGGTGTGGTGGTGGAGGACTGTATAATATCTCCAGACAGTCTGTCCCTGTATAGAGGTGTGGTGGTGGAGGACTGTAGAATATCTCCAGACAGTCTGTCCCTGTATAGAGGTGTGGTGGTGGAGGACTGTATAATATCTCCAGACAGTCTGTCCCTGTATAGAGGTGTGGTGGTGGAGGACTGTAGAATATCTCCAGACAGTCTGTCCCTGTATAGAGGTGTGGTGGTGGAGGACTGTAGAATATCTCTAGACAGTCTGTCCCTGTATAGAGGCGTGGTGGTGGAGGACTGTATAATATCTCTAGAAAGTCTGTGGTGGAGCTGCATGCTGGTGATGGATTGCTTCCTCTGGGCCAGACAGTGGTAGGCAGGGAAGCCTTCTGCCTCTGAGTGATAGTTTAGACCTGTCTGTGTGTGAAGCGTTCTGTGTGTGATCGTGTGGAACTGACAGATAGCTCCATTACCAAGCTCTGTTCAGAGCATCAATCCAAAGAAAGGGGGAGAAATATGACTGAAATATGATGCTTTCGCCTGCTGTAAATGTTGCAAGGAATTGGGACCAAGTGGGGTTACGGCAGGGGAGGACTGGCCATTTGGCATTTCGGGCAAATGCCAGCTGGGCTGGTCCATTTTTATTCCAGTGGGTTCTCATTATCTGGCTAGTAATGGGTCCTCAAGTGAGAAAATAGGCGTTAGAAATGCCAAGGCCAATTTCTGGTCCCAGATCGCCCCTGGGTTACGGGGGCGTGGAGCCCTGTTAGGGCACTTACCCAGAGGTATGTTAGGGCCCTTACCCAGGGGTATGTTAGGGCCCTTACCCAGGGGTATGTTAGGGCCCTTACCCAGAGGTATGTTAGGGCCCTTACCCAGAGGTATGTTAGGGCCCTTATCCAGAGGTATGTTCGGGCCCTTACCCAGAGGTATGTTAGGGCCCTTACCCAGAGGTATGTTAGGGCCCTTACCCAGAGGTATGTTAGGGCCCTTACCCAGAGGTATGTTAGGGCCCTTACCCAGAGGTATGTTAGGGCCCTTACCCAGAGGTATGTTAGGGCCCTTACCCAGAGGTATGTTCAGGCCCTTACCCAGAGGTATGTTAGGGCCCTTACCCAGAGGTATGTTCGGGCCCTTACCCAGAGGTATGTTAGGGCCCTTACCCAGGGGTATGTTAGGGCCCTTACCCAGAGGTATGTTAGGGCCCTTACCCAGAGGTATGTTAGGGCCCTTACCCAGAGGTATGTTAGGGCCCTTACCCAGAGGTATGTTAGGGCCCTTACCCAGGGGTATGTTAGGGCCCTTACCCAGAGGTATGTTAGGGCCCTTACCCAGAGGTATGTTAGGGCCCTTACCCAGGGTAGCAGCAGTGTGTTTGGGGGGAAACAAGAGGCGGCAAATAATGGATGGAGACACTTTATCCATTTACTTATTCTGGGTGAAGATTCATTAACGTTTGTTTGACCCTGTTTTCTTACATCGATGCACTGGACTGATTTTAAATGAGCAGTTGATTAAAGATAATTGCCATTTTAACCCCAAAAATGTAAATGAACTAAAATCTGTACTAAGTTTCAGAATTTCCAAATTGTCTTATTCATCGATGTGGCAGTAATACTGTATAGTCATATTATAAATCATGCCTGTGATGTGGTCTGAATACATGTTGTCATGGTGATTTAGGCATAATTGAGTGTAAAATGCATTCTGTTTGTCTACATTTCTTCCCAAACAACTCATAATAACTGGAAAGGTTTTCAGACAGTTTCTGCACAGTCCAGTGTGTGCTGAGAGGCATCTTACAAACATGACTACTGGTATAAGGGGTCATGCAGCACACAGGACTCCAGTCCACTGTTTGCAGAGCAAAGAAAGCAATCTCCATTTAAGCGCTGCTTTAAATGGACCCGACCCAGAGTCAGAGTGAAGCTTCAAATGGATGTGACCCGGAGTCAGAGCAATGCTTCAAATGGACCCGACCCAGAGTCAGAGTGATGATTCAAATGGACGTGACTCGGAGTCAGAGCAATGCTTCAAATGGACTTGACCCGGAATCAGAGTGAAGCTTCAAATGGACGTGACTCGGAGTCAGAGCAATGCTTCAAATGGACCTGACCCAGAGTCAGAGTGATGATTCAAATGGACGTGACTCGGAATCAGAGCAATGCTTCAAATGGACCTGACCTGGAGTCAGAGTGATGATTCAAATGGTTGTGACCCGGAGTCAGAGTGATGATTCAAATGGATGTGACCCGGAGTCAGAGTGATGATTCAAATGGACCTGACCTGGAGTCAGAGTGATGATTCAAATGGACCTGACCTGGAGTCAGAGTGATGATTCAAATGGTTGTGACCCGGAGTCAGAGTGATGATTCAAATGGACCTGACCTGGAGTCAGAGTGATGATTCAAATGGACCTGACCTGGAGTCAGAGTGATGATTCAAATGGACCTGACCTGGAGTCAGAGTGATGATTCAAATGGACCTGACCCGGAGTCAGAGTGATGATTCAAATGGACTTGACCCGGAGTCAGAGTGATGATTCAAATGGACCTGACCTGGAGTCAGAGTGATGATTCAAATGGACCTGACCTGGAGTCAGAGTGATGATTCAAATGGACCTGACCTGGAGTCAGAGTGATGATTCAAATGGACTTGACCCGGAGTCAGAGTGATGATTCAAATGGACCTGACCCGGAGTCAGAGTGATGATTCAAATGGACCTGACCTGGAGTCAGAGTGATGATTCAAATGGACCTGACCCGGAGTCAGAGTGATGATTCAAATGGATGTGACCCGGAGTCAGAGTGATGATTCAAATGGACCTGACCCGGAGTCAGAGTGATGATTCAAATGGACCTGACCTGGAGTCAGAGTGATGATTCAAATGGACCTGACCCGGAGTCAGAGTGATGATTCAAATGGATGTGACCCGGAGTCAGAGTGATGATTCAAATGGATGTGACCTGGAATCAGAGCAATGCATTTAAATGGAGTCAGAGCATCAGAGCGACGCAAGCAGGGACTCCAAGCGGAGGAAAAAAGGTCTGTGTTTAACTCCTCCTAAATGTGGCCGGATCTCACTGTAAATGTGGCCAGATCTCACTGTAAATGTGGCCAGATCTCACTGTAAATGTGGCCAGACCTCACTGTAAATGTGGCCAGACCTCACTGTAAATGTGGCCAGACCTCACTGTAAATGTGGCCAGTCCTCACTGTAAATGTGGTCAGACAAGAATGTGACTCCCACTGCTAGGGATTCACAGCCAGAGGCAGCAGAAGCTCCAGCATAGGGAGAGCTCATGGTAAAACAACAGGTACATTACCAAGGACCAGAACACAACACAGTGGATATGGGGTCAGAACACAACACAGTGGATATAGGGTCAGAACACAGCACAGTGGATATAGGGTCAGAACACAACACAGTGGATATAGGATCAGAACACAACACAGTGGATATAGGGTCAGAACACAACACAGTGGATATAGGGTCAGAACACAACACAGTGGATATAGGGTCAGAACACAACACAGTGGATATGGGGTCAGAACACAACACAGTGGATATGGGGTCAGAACACAACACAGTGGATATAGGGTCAGAACACAACACAGTGGATATGGGGTCAGAACACAACACAGTGGATATAGGGTCAGAACACAACACAGTGGATATAGGGTCAGAACACAACACAGTGGATATAGGGTCAGAACACAACACAGTGGATATGGGGTCAGAACACAACACAGTGGATATAGGGTCAGAACACAACACAGTGGATATGGGGTCAGAACACAACACAGTGGATATGGGGTCAGAACACAACACAGTGGATATAGGGTCAGAACACAACACAGTGGATATAGGGTCATAACACAACACAGTGGATATGGGGTCAGAACACAACACAGTGGATATAGGGTCAGAACACAACACAGTGGATATAGGGTCAGAACACAACACAGTGGATATAGGGTCAGAACACAACACAGTGGATATGGGGTCAGAACACAACACAGTGGATATAGGGTCAGAACACAACACAGTGGATATGGGGTCAGACCACAACACAGTGGATATAGGGTCAGAACACAACACAGTGGATATGGGGTCAGAACACAACACAGTGGATGTAGGGTCAGAACACAACACAGTGGATATGGGGTCAGAACACAACACAGTGGATGTAGGGTCAGAACACAACACAGTGGATATGGGGTCAGAACACAACACAGTGGATATAGGGTCAGAACACAACACAGTGGATATAGGGTCAGAACACAACACAGTGGATATAGGGTCAGAACACAACACAGTGGATATGGGGTCAGAACACAGCACAGTGGATGTAGGGTCAGAACACAACACAGGGATATGGGGTCAGAACACAACACAGTGGATATAGAGTCAGAACACAACACAGTGGATATAGGGTCAGAACACAACACAGTGGATATGGGGTCAGAACACAACACAGTGGATATAGGGTCAGAACACAACACAGTGGATATAGGGTCAGAACACAACACAGTGGATATAGGGTCAGAACACAACACAGTGGATATAGGGTCAGAACACAACACAGTGGATATAGGGTCAGAACACAACACAGTGGATATAGGGTCAGAACACAACACAGTGGATATAGGGTCAGAACACAACACAGTGGATATAGGGTCAGAACACAACACAGTGGATATGGGGTCAGAACACAACACAGTGGATATAGGGTCAGAACACAACACAGTGGATATAGGGTCAGAACACAACACAGTGGATATGGGGTCAGAACACAACACAGTGGATATAGGGTGAGAACACAACACAGTGGATATGGGGTCAGACCACAACACAGTGGATATGGGGTCAGACCACAACACAGTGGATATGGGGTGAGAACACAACACAGTGGATATGGGGTCAGAACACAACACAGTGGATATAGGGTCAGAACACAACACAGTGGATATAGGGTCAGAACACAACACAGTGGATATGGGGTCAGAACACAACACAGTGGATATAGGGTGAGAACACAACACAGTGGATATGGGGTCAGACCACAACACAGAGGATATGGGGTCAGACCACAACACAGTGGATATGGGGTCAGAACACAACACAGTGGATATGGGGTCAGAACACAACACAGTGGATATGGGGTCAGAACACAACACAGTGGATATGGGGTGAGAACACAACACAGTGGATATGGGGTCAGAACACAACACAGTGGATATAGGGTCAGAACACAACACAGTGGATATGGGGTCAGAACACAACACAGTGGATATAGGGTCAGAACACAACACAGTGGATATGGGATTGCATAAATAACTATTAGAACCTCTACGCTGAATGTTTACAGTGCAGAGGAAGGAGGGGAGCACTTCATCAGAGAATCTGAAACAGAGACAAGTCATTGACCTGTTCAACCTCCAGTAGTCAATACAATTCAGTACACGTGTTACATACACCTCTTTGTAAAATGACATTAATTACCTTTAAATTCTATATTCAGCCCATTGTATAAGGATGAGGATGAGAGGTATTATAAACCTGGTAGTTTGGGTCCTGGATGCTGATTGGCTAAAACAGCCATTCAGCTGTGTGTACATCAGACAATATACTGCTGGTATGACGCAGAAATACTTGTTTACTGTTCTACTTATGTTGGTGACCAGTTTATAATAGCAATGATGTACTTTGGGGGCTTGTGGTATATGGTATATTCGCATCGTGCATAAGAACAGCCCTTTGGCCAATACACCACACCCCCTCGTGCCTTAATACAGACAGTGTAGGGTTAATACAGACAGTGTGTACAGTAACTATAACGTCATGCTCATTGACCTCATGATGAGTCACTCAGTGTGGACTACCTCTCCAAGCTCTTTATTAGTCATGCTACCATGTTATTTAGGGGGGGAACAGCCGACTGACAGGACTACTGTATGTACTGTAGGTTGTTAGACGAATACAAGGGGTTTTACCTTCATTCTTGATTCACTATGTTTCTCTAACAGATGGTCAGCAGAGTGGAACTGGGATATGAAATAAGTTCATTCTAGAAATAGTGTCTGGGTTCTAGATGGCTTGTATATATCTTATTATATCGGTCTTTATGAGGTCTTTTCACAAAGGTAGTCTGCTCCATGAATTATATTCTCAATAATCTTTGTGAAAACCTTTCTGACCTGAAGTTGAAAACACAGAAATATGCTTCTATTATTTAAACCATAAATAAACTGGTATTGAGATCATCAGTTTCAGTCGTGGAGCCAGATCTGATTTCTATATGAATGTGGAGGGTCTATGTCAGACTGAGAAAACATCTGTAAAATGACTTTGTAATGGAGGGTTGGGTTAGGGGGGAGGGGGGGGGGGGTGATGGGAGGATGGGCGAGTCCATCACTCAGATGGCATGGGACTGGCGACTGGTGATTTCTGACAGCATCTGAAATGAATATTTTCATGATGAATGGCAGAGGTTTATAAAGATGTTATCACATTGAGGAGAGAGAGAGAGAGAGAGAGAGAGAGAGGGTGCGGGGGAGAGAGAGGGGGAGAGGGAGAGGGAGAGCGGGGGAGAGAGGGAGATGGAGAAAACTCATTTAGAAGCTCATGTCCCAGAGAATCACAAGGAATCTTAATTTCCCATCCTACAGCGTTTTTAGGGGAACAGTTCAGTGCCCCATAAATATGATAAATATACAGTGTGCATAAACTGATCAAACAAAGGCATTAATGTACCTGCAAGTGCAGTGTGCAAAGTGTCAGAAAAACCCATTGTTTTGATTAAAACTCCTGACTTTTAAAAGTCCTCAACATGTTAGCAGAAATCATCAAAGGCCTTCTTCATAAAACTCTGCATCAAAGACATTCCTGCCATACTGCTGCTGTTATATAGCTGGCTGACAGGCTGGATGTCTGCATCTGTACAGCATGATTGGTTTTATGGAGGCTCAGACTCCTGTAGACAGAGAGGAAGGAGAGAGTGAGAGAGAGGAGAGAGCAGAGGGAGAGAGCGAGAGAGAGGAAGGAAGGAGAGAGAGCGAGAGAGGAAGGAGAGAGTGGAGGGAGAGAGCGAGAGAGAGGAAGGAGAGAGTGAGAGAGAGGAAGGAGAGAGAGTGAGAGAGAGTGGAGGGAGAGAGAGGAAGGAAGGAAGGAGAGAGTGAGAGAGAGAGGAAGGAAGGAAGGAGAGAGTGAGAGAGAGAGCGGAGAGATAGAGTGAAGTGACATTTCCTTTCCTCAGAGCCCAGTCCCTACCTGCTGCCAGGGAGATGTAATAGCTTTATCTCTGACTCTATGAATAGTTAAGTAGTTTGGGGATGGGAGTGCTGAGAATTATTTTGTCGATTGATTTATTGGGGGGTGCTTCAGCACCCTCAGTACTCCTACTTCCCTCTGCTATGTCTCCATGTCTCCATGTCTCTATGGCTCCATGTCTCCATGTCTCTATGGCTCCACGTCTCCATGGCTCTATGTCTCCATGTCTCCATGTTTCTATGGCTCTATGTCTCCATGTCTCCGTGTCTCCGTGTCTCCATGTCTCCATGTCTCCATGTCTCTATGGCTCTATGGCTCCATGTCTCCATGGCTCTATGTCTCCATGTCTCCATTTCTCTATGTCTCCATGTCTCCATGTCTCTATGGCTCTATGTCTCCATGTCTCCATGTCTCCATGTCTCTATGGCTCTATGTCTCCATGTCTCCATGTCTCCATGTCTCTATGGCTCTATGTCTCCGTGTCTCCATGTCTCCATGTCTCCATGTCTCTATGGCTCTATGTCTCCGTGTCTCCATGTCTCTATGTCTCCATGTCTATATGGCTCTATGGCTGCTGCTGTTGCCTGGTACAAATGTATGGATGTCAAGTGTTACTACACCCTTAGAAAAAAGGGTTCTGCGGCTGTCCCCATAGGAGAACACTTTTAGGCTCCTGTCACGCCCTGACCATAGAGAGCCTTTTATTCTCTATGTTGGTTAGGTCAGGGTGTGACTAAGGTGGGTTATCTAGGTTGTTTTATGTCTATGTTGGCCTGGTATGGTTCCCAATCAGAGGCAGCTGTGTATCGTTGTCTCTGATTGGGGATCATATTTAGGCAGCCATTTTTGTGGGATGTTGTTTTGAGTTAGTGCATGTAGCACCTCTTATGTTACAGGTTCGTTGCTGTTTCCTTTGTTTTGTAAGTTTCACAAGAAGTTTCACAAGAAAATAAAGATGTGGAACTCAGAGCACGCTGCGCCTTGGTCCGTCTCTACACACAACCGTGACAGTTCCAGCCAGGTAGAACCCTTTTTTTCTACATGGAACCAAATGGGTTCTACCTGGAACCAAAAGGTGTTGTTCAAAGGGTTCTCCCATGGGGACAGCCAAATAACCCTTTTTTCCCTAGCTCTGAGATGAGACTTACAGCTCTGAGAGGAGACCTGTAACTCTGAGAGGAGACCTGTAGCTCTGAGAGGAGACCTGTAGCTCTGAGAGGAGACCTGTAGCTCTGAGAGGACACCTGTAGCTCTGAGAGGACACGAGAGGACACCTGTAGCTCTGAGAGGACACCTGTAGCTCTGAGAGGAGACTTACAGCTCTGAGAGGAGACCTGTAGCTCTGAGATGAGACTTACAGCTCTGAGAGGAGACCTGTAGCTCTGAGATGAGACTTACAGCTCTGAGAGGAGACCTGTAGCTCTGAGAGGAGACCTGTAGCTCTGAGAGGAGACCTGTAGCTCTGAGAGGAGACCTGTAGCTCTGAGAGGACACCTGTAGCTCTGAGAGGAGACTTACAGCTCTGAGAGGAGACTTACAGCTCTGAGAGGAGACCTGTAGCTCTGAGAGGAGACCTGTAGCTCTGAGAGGAGACCTGTAGCTCTGAGATGAGACCTGTAGCTCTGAGAGGAGACTTACAGCTCTGAGAGGAGACCTGTAGCTCTGAGAGGAGACCTGTAGCTCTGAGAGGAGACCTGTAGCTCTGAGAGGAGACATGTAGCTCTGAGAGGACACCTGTAGCTCTGAGAGGAGACGTACAGCTCTGAGAGGAGACCTGTAGCTCTGAGAGGAGACTTACAGCTCTGAGAGGAGACCTGTAGCTCTGAGAGGACACCTGCAGCTCTGAGAGGAGACTTACAGCTCTGAGAGGACACCTGTAGCTCTTAGAGGAGACTTGCAGCTCTGAGAGGAGACTTACAGCTCTGAGAGGAGACCTGTAGCTCTGAGAGGAGACTTACAGCTCTGAGAGGAGACTTACAGCTATGAGAGGAGACCTGTAGCTCTGAGAGGAGACCTGTAGCTCTGAGAGGAGACATGTAGCTCTGAGAGGAGACCTGTAGCTCTGAGAGGAGACTTACAGTTCTGAGAGGAGACTTACAGCTATGAGAGTAGACCTGTAACTCTGAGACCACTTATGAGGATCAAAAGGACAGGATCCTGGTTGAACCCACCCCCTGGATCATTGCAGACAGACACAGGCCCCACTTCCTCCACTTCCCCCTGCCCCGACCTCCCAGTGTGCTAGGCTGGCTGGGTTGGAGGGAGGGAGGCTGTGTTGGATTGGAGGAGGCTGACATGCTGTATCCAAGTACCTTCATCTGGTGGTGGTTTCCAGGCTGCTGCTCTGTGCTGGGCCATCCCATCCCGGTCGGGGCTGTGGAAGACATCCAGACTATGGTGGAGCAAAGGCATGCTGCAAAGAGAGAGAACAGTCCTAGTCCCAGTTACTAGTTACTTCTCCCTCTCATCTGACAGAGAGAACAGTCCTAGTCCCAGTTACTAGTTACTTCTCCCTCTCATCTGACAGAGAGAACAGTCCTAGTCCCAGTTACTAGTTACTTCTCCCTCTCATCTGACAGAGAGAACAGCCCCAGAGTCTGTTACTTCTCCCTCTCATCTGACAGAGAGAACAGTCCCAGAGCCTGTTACTTTTCCCTCTCATCTGACAGAGAGAACAGTCCCAGAGCCTGTTACTTCTCCCTCTCATCTGACAGAGAGAACAGTCCCAGAGCCTGTTACTTCTCCCTCTCATCTGACAGAGAGAACAGTCCCAGAACCTGTTACTTCTCCCTCTCATCTGACAGAGAGAACAGTCCCAGAGTCTGTTACTTCTCCCTCTCATCTGACAGAGAGAACAGTCCCAGAGTCTGTTACTTTTCCCTCTCATCTGACAGAGAGAACAGTCCCAGAGCCTGTTACTTCTCCCTCTCATCTGACAGAGAGGACAGTCCCAGAGTCTGTTACTTCTCCCTCTCATCTGACAGAGAGAACAGTCCCAGAGCCTGTTACTTCTCCCTCTCATCTGACAGAGAGAACAGTCCCAGAGTCTGTTACTTCTCCCTCTCATCTGACAGAGAGAACAGTCCCAGAGCCTGTTACTTCTCCCTCTCATCTGACAGAGAGAACAGTCCCAGAGTCTGTTACTTCTCCCTCTCATCTGACAGAGAGAACAGTCCCAGAGCCTGTTACTTCTCCCTCTCATCTGACAGAGAGAACAGTCCCAGAGCCTGTTACTTCTCCCTCTCATCTGACAGAGAGAACAGTCCCAGAGCCTGTTACTTCTCCCAGCACTAATGCTCACAGAATTCTTCTCCTTTTCTCTCCTCTCTCCGTTCATGGTACAGTAGATCCACGGTGACTTTTAAAGTGAAGGAGACATTAGGAAAGTGATTAAAGGTCTACCATGTCTGACCTGATGTTAATTCTGACAAGCATCTGCCGGGAGACAGAGTACAATAAAACGCGGTGTTGTGCAACATGCTTCATGAAGTCAGCATAGAGCTCATCTGGGTTAAGCAGTAAATAACTGGGACATGGAACAGATTGGCTGGAAGCCATAAGATCATTAGGTCTGTGGTGTACAGTCTGACTGCATGGTTAACAGCAGACACATGGATCACGGCTCCTCTTGTTAACAACTTAAAAGGCTGTTCTGGAGGGCATTTTTTACTGTGACACTCATCTATGCCTCACAAATCATCCACACACACACATTCTGCTCCTAATGCCAAAGGCCCCAGTTTCGTGTGTGTGTGTGTGCGTGCGTGCGTGCGTGTGTGTGTGTGTGTGTGTGTGTGCGTGCGTGCGCGCGTGTGTCTGAGACTGTGGTGGGTCCGACCTTAGTCACAGTCGTAAAAACCCACATCCTCACTTCACACAACAGCCAGCCCTTACAGAGAATGGGAGTTCTGGGTTCTGGGTTCTGGGTTCTGGGTTCTGGGTTCTGGCAGGATGAACTGTGTGCAGGATATATTTAGCTCATTACAGGTTGGTTGTTGTGTTGTTATTTAAAATCAGCATTTTTCTATATTAGATCAACAACATTTGTTGTGAACCTGAATTACAGTACTTTAGTAATACAATTACATTGTAATGTAAACTGTGTATAGACATGCAAAACAAGTACAGTAACTGACGGTTGTATCATGAAATGCTCCACAAGCATCCTGTCACATTGTGTTAATCTGACCCTAGTTATGACAGTATATCAGATTAACAATATGCTGTCACATTGTGTTAATCTGACTCTAGTTATGACAGTATATCAGATTAACAATATGCTGTTCTGTTGTGTTAATCTGACTCTAGTTAGGACAGTATATCAGATTAACAATATGCTGTCCTGTTGTGTTTATCTGACCCTAGTTATGACAGTATATCAGATTAACAATATCCTGTCACATTGTGTTAATCTGGCCCTAGTTATGACAGTATATCAGATTAACAATATGCTGTCCTGTTGTGTTTATCTGACCCTAGTTATGACAGTATATCAGATTAACAATATGCTGTCCTGTTGTGTTTATCTGACCCTAGTTATGACAGTATATCAGATTAACAATATCCTGTCACATTGTGTTAATCTGGCCCTAGTTATGACAGTATATCAGATTAACAATATGCTGTCCTGTTGTGTTTATCTGACCCTAGTTATGACAGTATATCAGATTAACAATATGCTGTCCTGTTGTGTTTATCTGACCCTAGTTATGACAGTATATCAGATTAACAATATCCTGTCACATTGTGTTAATCTGGCCCTAGTTATGACAGTATATCAGATTAACAATATGCTGTCCTGTTGTGTTTATCTGACCCTAGTTATGACAGTATATCAGATTAACAATATCCTGTCCTGTTGTGTTTATCTGACCCTAGTTAGGACAGTATATCAGATTAACAATATGCTGTCCTGTTGTGTTAATCTGACCCTAGTTAGGACAGTATATCAGATTAACAATATGCTGTCCTGTTGTGTTAATCTGACTCTAGTTATGACAGTATATCAGATTAACAATATGCTGTCCTGTTGTGTTAATCTGGCCCTAGTTATGACAGTATATCAGATTAACAATATCCTGTCCTGTTGTGTTAATCTGACCCTAGTTATGACAGTATATCAGATTAACAATATCCTGTCCTGTTGTGTTTATCTGACCCTAGTTATGACAGTATATCAGATTAACAATATGCTGTCCTGTTGTGTTAATCTGACTCTAGTTATGACAGTATATCAGATTAACAATATGCTGTCCTGTTGTGTTTATCTGACCCTAGTTATGACAGTATATCAGATTAACAATATCCTGTCCTGTTGTGTTAATCTGACCCTAGTTATGACAGTATATCAGATTAACAATATCCTGTCCTGTTGTGTTTATCTGACCCTAGTTATGACAGTATATCAGATTAACAATATGCTGTCCTGTTGTGTTAATCTGACTCTAGTTATGACAGTATATCAGATTAACAATATCCTGTCCTGTTGTGTTAATCTGGCCCTAGTTATGACAGTATATCAGATTAACAATATCCTGTCCTGTTGTGTTAATCTGGCCCTAGTTATGACAGTATATCAGATTAACAATAGCAGTAGGGTCTGGTCTGTAATCTGTGTCATATCCTGTCACATTGTGATTCTCTGACCCTAGTTATGACAGTATATCAGATTAACAATAGCAGTAGGGTCTGGTCTGTAATCTGTGTCATATCCTGACAGTGTTTAAATGACATTTTAATTAACATGCTCACTTGGTATAAGTGACAGATAAGATAATTATTCTATCATGTGGATTGACTTGGGGAGATGCTAACGGCCCCACAAACAAATTTCATCCGTAATTAAACTGGCCCCCTTAAACTAACCATCAAGTAGGTAAACCCCCAATGTATTCCTCAACCCCCAATTCCCAATTATTCAAAATAAACATTTTATATTCAATTAACAATGTGTGTGTTCATGCTAGAGGAACCGATGGATTGTGGTGTTTTAAGCATGGTAGTTCTGCAGACGTTTATTGTTGTAGCTTTAATCTTCTCCTCTGGCCTGTCTGTGTGATAGGAACAATACCAAGCTAATGGTGTGGCAGAGCTAAATCTCACGTGCTATAGGCCCTGCTTCTGCTGCTGAGGCTTTAGGGAGAGGAGGAGAGGAGGAGGGAGGAGAGGGGGAAGGAAGAGCGAGGGAAGGAGAGGGGAAGGGAGGAGAGGAGGAGGGATTACAGAGGGAAGGAAGAGAGAGGGAAGGAGGAGAGGGAGGGAGGAGAGAGAGAGGGAGGGAGGAAAGGAGGAGGGATTACAGAGGGAAGGAAGAGAGAGGGAAGGAGGAGAGGGGAAGGGAGGAGAGGGAGGGAGGAGAGAGGGAAGGAAGAGAGAGGGAAGGAGGAGAGAGGGAAGGAGGAGAGAGGGAGGGAGGAGGGGGGAGGGAGAGGGGGAAGGAGAAGCGGAGGAGGGAGGCAAGGAGGAGAGATGGGAAGAGATGGGGAAGGAAGAGAGGGCGGGAGGAAAGGGGAAAGGAAGAGAGGGAGGGAGGAGAGGGGGAAGGAAGAGAGGAGGAGGTAGGGAAGAGGTAGGGAGGGAGGAGATAGGGAAGGAAGAGAGGGAGGAGAGGGGGAGGGAGGAAAAGAGGAAGGGGAAGGAGGATGGAATAGAGGGGGAAGGAGGAGAGGAGGAAGAAGGAGAAGAGGAGAGAGGAGAGGGAAGGAGGAGGGAATATATGGGGAAGGAGGAGAGGGGGAAGGAGGAGAAGAGGAGAGGGGGAAGGAGGAGAGGTGGAAGGAGGAGGGAATAGATGTGGAAGGAGGAGAGGGGGTAGGAGGAGAAGGGGAGGAGAGGAGGAAGGGGGAAGGAGTAGGGAATAGATGGTGAAGGAGGAGAGGGGGAAGGAGCAGAAGAGGAGAGGGGGAGGAGGGAATAGATGGGGAAGGAGGAGAGGGATTTATTTTATATTCTATTATATTATATTCTATTGTGTTATATTCTATTCTATTATTTTATTTTCTATTCTATTATTTTCTATTCTAATATAAAAAATTACAAAATGATATTCTATTATTTGATTTATTCGATTTTCTATCCTATTATTTTCTATTCTAATATTTAAAATATATATATATTATATTATTTCCTGTTCTATTATGTTCTATTATTTCCTGTTCTATTATGTTCTATTATTTCCTGTTCTATTATGTTCTATTATTTCCTGTTATATTATTTCCTGTTCTATTATGTTCTATTATTTCCTGTTCTATTATGTTCTATTATTTCCTGTTCTATTATTTTCTATTCTATTATGTTCTATGATTTTGTTTCATTGTTACATACCTGAGAGGGAAAACATCTCAAGATGTCAGTCTTATCTCTCTTCGCAGCTTTCAAATCTGGTCGGCCCTCAAGTCACCTTTACCCACGGAAGAGAAAATCCCCCAAATTGAACCAAATGTGTGTTGTGTTAGTGCCAGAGGTAAATGTCAATGCTTCCCTGATTGGATGCATCTAGACAGAGATGAAAGCGCCCCAAGCATCAGAGCCGGGGCTGGAGCTGTGTTAGGGCCCCAGGGTTAGGGCATAGGGGATCTGTGGTAGGAAGTGAGAGGTAGGAGGGTTGTCTTAGGGCATGTAGAGCATCATCAATCCTCTGACCTAGTCTGTAGTCTCCTAGTCATCCACCACCTCAGGAGAACTGTCTGATTCAACACTTCAGGACGTACAACAGGATTAAACAAACAAACAAACACAACTCAGAATAATTTGATTTGGTGCCAGATGTTGAGTAAAATGTTGACTTCATAGTCTTATTGTAGAGAGCATAGAGAGGGTTACTAATATTGTATTGTGGTAGATTCACCATTTCATAATGCAGAATATAAACCATTACTAGTGTATTAAACATGTAATATTATAAATCAAATGGGAATACATTTGTCAGAAATTATCTCCCAGAAAGACATTTAGGAAGAGGGTTTTATCTATCAGAAATGTCCTTTTTAGATGCAACATCTGGTCTGATGATCCATGGCTCCAACCAACCAGACAGATAGGATACTGGGGAGCCAACAAGAATCAGACTACTACAGTACTAGTACTGCTTCATGTTATCTACGCCCAATGTACTGGCCAACCTTTGGGCTCCCGGGTGGTGCAGCGGTCTAAGGCACTGAGACCTGGGACACCAGGTGGTTGTAATCTTTTATTTAACTGAATTATCTAATTATTAATGAATTATCAGGTAGAACAGAAAACCAACATTAATCTGGACCTCGTAGGGTCAGACTTGAATAACCCTGTCGTAGTATGTCTATCCTGGGTTCTGCGGGTCAGTCAGTCAGTCAGTGAGTGACATGTTCCCTCCTGCCCAGCCAAGCCCATCTTTCCACTCTGACTATAGTCTCTATCACTGTCTGTATAGCTGTTGTGTTCTGCTCCCCAGAGCCTAGTCCCACTCAACTGACTGTGTAACACTGTATTTCTCCTCTCCTCTCCTCTCCTCTCCTCTCCTCTCCTCTCCTCTCCTCTCCTCTCCCCTCTCCTATCATTCTCCTCCTCTCCTCTCCTTTCATTCTCCTCTCCTCATCTCCTCTCACTCACTTTCCTCTCCTCTCCTCTCCTCTCCTCTCCTCTCCTCTCATCTCATCTCATCTCATCTCATCTCATCTCATCTCATCTCATCTCATCTCATCTCATCTCATCTCATCTCATCTCATCTCATCTCATCTCATCTCATCTCATCTCATCTCATCTCATCTCATCTCATCTCATCTCATCTCATCTCCTGTCCTGTCCTGTCCTGTCCTGTCCTGTCCTGTCCTGTCCTGTCCTGTCCTGTCCTGTCCTGTCCTGTCCTGTCCTGTCCTGTCCTGTCCTGTCCTGTCCTGTCCTGTCCTGTCCTGTCCTGTCCTGTCCTGTCCTGTCCTGTCCTGTCTGGAAGCCAGTCTGGACCGGAGGGCAGAACACCCCACTCCCACCCTCCCACCCAACAGAAGGGGCTTCACCTACAAGATAGCGCTTTTGAAACTAACACATTCAGCTCACTTCACAATGCTATTCCATTCCATTCTACTCTATTCTAGAGAAAACTGGGGCAGGTTATTGCAGTGGGTATTTGATACAGGGATGTTTGCATTCCCCGTAAGTCAATAAAGGTTCAACCAGGCTGTCAAAGCTGATAACCCACATTAACCACACAGTTAGTACATCATTAAGAGTGAGTATTACTGTAGATGCTGACGCATATCCTGTCTAGTTTTGGGGCGGCAGGTAGCCTAGTGGTTAGAGCAGGTAGCCTAGTGGTTAGAGCAGGTAGCCTAGTGGTTAGAGCAGGTAGTCTAGTGGTTAGAGCAGGTAGTCTAGTGGTTAGAGCAGGTAGCCTAGTGGTTAGAGCAGGTAGTCTAGTGGTTAGAGCAGGTAGCCTAGTGGTTAGAGCAGGTAGTCTAGTGGTTGGAGCAGGTAGCCTAGTGGTTAGAGCAGGTAGCCTAGTGGTTGGAGCAGGTAGCCTAGTGGTTAGAGCAGGTAGCCTAGTGGTTAGAGCAGGTAGCCTAGTGGTTAGAGCAGGTAGCCTAGTGGTTAGAGCAGGTAGCCTAGTGGTTGGAGCAGGTAGCCTAGTGGTTGGAGCGTTGTGCCAGTAACTGAAAGGTTGCTGGATCGAATCCCTGAGCTGACAAAGTAAAAATCTGTTGTTCTGCCCCTGAACAAGGCAGTTAACCCACTGTTCCTAGACCAGTTAACCTACTGTTCCTAGACCAGTTAACCCACTGTTCCTAGACCAGTTAACCTACTGTTCCTAGACCAGTTAACCCACTGTTCCTAGACCAGTTAACCTACTGTTCCTAGACCAGTTAACCCACTGTTCCTAGACCAGTTAACCCACTGTTCCCCAGTAGGCCGTCATTGTAAAAGACACATTTGTTTGTAGGCTACAGTTAGTAGACTACAGTTAGTAGGTTACAGTTAGTAGGTTACAGTTAGTAGGATACAGTTAGTAGGTTACAGTTAGTAGGATACAGTTAGTAGGATACAGTTAGTAGGATACAGTTAGTAGACTACAGTTAGTAGACTACAGTTAGTAGGATACAGTTAGTAGGATACAGTTAGTAGACTACAGTTAGTAGACTACAGTTAGTAGGATACAGTTAGTAGGATACAGTTAGTAGGTTACAGTTAGTAGGTTACAGTTAGTAGGATACAGTTAGTAGGATACAGTTAGTAGGATACAGTTAGTAGGTTACAGTTAGTAGGATACAGTTAGTAGGATACAGTTAGTAGGTTACAGTTAGTAGGATACAGTTAGTAGGATACAGTTAGTAGACTACAGTTAGTAGACTACAGTTAGTAGGATACAGTTAGTAGGTTACAGTTAGTAGGATACAGTTAGTAGGATACAGTTAGTAGGTTACAGTTAGTAGGATACAGTTAGTAGGATACAGTTAGTAGGATACAGTTAGTAGACTACAGTTAGTAGACTACAGTTAGTAGGATACAGTTAGTAGGTTACAGTTAGTAGGATACAGTTAGTAGGATACAGTTAGTAGGATACAGTTAGTAGGTTACAGTTAGTAGGATACAGTTAGTAGGATACAGTTAGTAGGATACAGTTAGTAGGTTACAGTTAGTAGGATACAGTTAGTAGGATACAGTTAGTAGGTTACAGTTAGTAGGATACAGTTAGTAGGATACAGTTAGTAGGTTACAGTTAGTAGGATACAGTTAGTAGGTTACAGTTAGTAGGATACAGTTAGTAGACTACAGTTAGTAGGATACAGTTAGTAGACTACAGTTAGTAGGATACAGTTAGTAGGTTACAGTTAGTAGGATACAGTTAGTAGGATACAGTTAGTAGGTTACAGTTAGTAGGATACAGTTAGTAGGATACAGTTAGTAGGATACATTTAATAAGATACAGTTAGTAGACTACAGTTAGTAGACTACAGTTAGTAGACTACAGTTAGTAGGTTACAGTTAGTAGGATACAGTTAGTAGGATACAGTTAGTAGGATACAGTTAGTAGGATACATTTAATAAGATACAGTTAGTAGACTACAGTTAGTAGGATACATTTAATAAGATACAGTTAGTAGGATACAGTTAGTAGACTACAGTTAGTAGACTACAGTTAGTAGACTACAGTTAGTAGGATACAGTTAGTAGGATACAGTTAGTAAGATACAGTTAGTAGACTACAGTTAGTAGACTACAGTTAGTAGGATACAGTTAGTAGACTACAGTTAGTAGACTACAGTTAGTAGACTACAGTTAGTAGACTACAGTTAGTAGGATACAGTTAGTAGACTACAGTTAGTAGACTACAGTTAGTAGGATACAGTTAGTAGACTACAGTTAGTAGGATACAGTTAGTAGACTGCAATTAGTAGGATACAGTTAGTAGGTTAAAATATGCTGTAATACACCTGGCTGGGAACTGGACCTGTCTCTCTCTCTCTCTTTCTCTGTCTCTGTCTCTCTCTTTCTCTCTTTCTCTCTGTCTCTGTCTCTCTCTTTCTCTCTTTCTCTCTCTCTCGCTCTCTCTCTCTCTCTCTCCCTCTCTCTCTCTCTCTGTGTGTGTGTCTCGCTCTCTGTCTCTCTCTCTCTCTCTCTCTCTCTCTCTCTCCCTCTCTCTCTTTCTCTCAATTTCAATTCAATTAAATTCAAAGGGTTTTATTGGTGTGGGAAACGTATGTTTACATTGTCAAAGCAAGTGAAATAAATAATAAACAAAAATGAAATAGCATCTGGTCTGCTCCTGAGGTCTAAGACACTGCATCTCAGTGCTAGAGGCGTCACTATAGACCCTAGTTCGATTACAGGCTGTATCACAACCGGACATGATTGGGAGTCCCTTAGGGCGGTGCACAATTGGCCCAGCGACGTCGGGGTTAGGGTTTGGCCGGGGTAGGTCGTCATTGTAAATAATAATTTGTTCTTAACTGACTTGCCTAGTGAAATAAAGGTTGAAATAAAAACAATTATAAAATAAATAAACAAAAAATGTACAGTAAACATTAACACTCATAAAATGTCCAGAATAATAAGTGAAAGGAGAGACCTAGTCAGCTGCAACTGAATGTCTTCAACTGAAATGTGTCTTCCGCATTGAACCCAACCCCTCTGAATCAGAGGTGCCTTAATCAATATCTACGTCATCGGGGTGCGGGGAATAAACACATTTCAAATGTCATATTATGTGCAAATAGTTCAAGTACACAAGGGGAAATAAATCAACGTAAATATGAGTTGTATTTACAACGGTGTTTGTTCTTCACTGGTTGCCCTTTTCTTGTGGCAACAGGTCACAAATCTTGCTCCTGTGATGGCACACTGTGGTATTTCACCCAATTTGTTTTCAAATTCTTTGTGAGTCTGTGTAATCTGAGGGAAATATGTGTCTCTAATTTGGTCATACATTTGGCAGGAGGTTAGGAATTGCAGCTCAGTTTCCACCTCATTTTGTGGGCAGTGTGCACAGCGGCATTTCTCAATAGCAACGCTATACTCACCGAGTCTCTCTCGTTCCCTCTCTCTCTGAACACAAGTCATTTAAAATGACACGGTGAGATGATAAATATTTTAATAAAGGAGTCCATCATGATCTGAGCTGTTTGTAGGGAGTCCTACGGAGGGCGCCATCACACACTGAGCATACGATCACCACTCTCCCGACCACCCAGGTCCCCACATAGCCCTGCAACACTTTCAGCACGTGGAGAGAGAGGGGAGGGACAACTCCACTGGCTCATGGTCTCGGTATAAATACCGTCAAAAAGTCTCGTTCGCGTTGTAGTCGACACCAGACACAGTACTGACAAAGGACGCAGACATCAGAGAGGAGAAACGGATTTATTACGCTCCGAGTATCTGCTGTTTTCTGTTATTCATGTGTGTGTGTGTGTGTGTGCTCTCTTCAAACAACGTGGAGCTCTCTATAGCGAACTGTCCGTCAACTGACACCAATGAAGGAGAGAATATCTAGTCAGAAAGTATCTGTTCAGTCCGGGATGGATCCTAGTCAGATTGTGAAGTGTAAAATAGTTGTGGTCGGGGACAGTCAATGTGGGAAGACTGCTCTACTACACGTTTTTGCAAAGGATATCTTCCCAGAGGTGAGTTCAAAGAATTGTCTGCTTGATAGCTAAATGTAACAAACGTTTGTTATAACTAATTAATACTACTACTACTACTAATAATAATATTTGTTATTACTTGTCTATAATGATCTATGATTGTCTCTTTTTTCTTTAGAGTTACATGCCCACAGTGTTCGAGAATTACACGGCCAGTTTTGAAATAGACACGAAAAGAATAGAGCTCAGCCTATGGGACACGTCAGGTAATGATCCATTTCATTTCTTTAATCTATCTATGTTGCCATAACTCTATGACCCAGTCTCCCCTAGTATAATATTTAGTTTAGATGTATATAACCTGGGTAAATGTCTATAACCTGGGTAGATGTATATAACCTGGGTAGATGTATATAACCTGGGTAAATGTATATAACCTGGGTAAATGTATATAACCTGGGTAAATGTATATAACCTGGCTAAATGTATATAACCTGGGTAGATGTATATAACCTGGGTAGATGTATATAACCTGGGTAGATGTATATAACCTGTATATAACCTGGGTAAATGTATATAACCTGGGTAAATGTATATAACCTGGGTAAATGTATATAACCTGGGTAAATGTATATAACCTGGGTAGATGCAGGATAAATGCTTTATGCATTGTTTGCCTTTGGCTTCCATGATGCCCATTGATCACAGTTGCTGTCCATTAGAAATGCAGCTGCCAGGCATGTCAGGACCTGTTGGTCTCACAGTGTGTGCAGCATGCGTGTCATGGAGGAATACATTTGTTAACAGTGATGAATATTTCATTTTTAATGAAACTAAATGATCTATTATTTATTATCAAGTTCTGGTTTGTTACATGCTTAGAAGAAGTCATGATGCTACTGTGGAATTGTAGGGATGGACCAGCTGGTTGAACCATTCAGACAGACACCACTGACCAAATGTTCTACCATGCTTCTCCAGCCCTCCCCCTCAACAAAGACACCATGCAGCCAATCAGTAACAGTGAGAAGACTGTCCTCCCTCCAGACAAACTGCCATTTCTGTACCTGGTTCAGTTTATTAGTCTTATACTGGCCTCTTCCAGTATACTGGTTTCTAGTGTTGAGGAGTTAACCTCATGGGATCTCCATCCATGCTGGAAGTCTGGAAGTAATTATGTGTTGTAGCCCCACTCTCCTCCAGCCGGATCCCCAGCCCTCTCCCTTCCGTAGCCCCACTCTCCCCCAGCCGGATCCCCAGCCCTCTCCCTTCCGTAGCCCCACTCTCCTCCAGCCGGATCCCCAGCCCTCTCCCTTCCGTAGACCCACTCTCCCCCAGCCGGATCCCCAGCCCTCTCCCTTCCGTAGACCCACTCTCCCCCAGCCGGATCCCCAGCCCTCTCCCTTCCGTAGCCCCACTCTCCCCCAGCCGGATCCCCAGCCCTCTCCCTTCCGTAGCCCCACTCTCCCCCAGCCGGATCCCCAGCCCTCTCCCTTCCGTAGCCCCACTCTCCCCCAGCCGGATCCCCAGCCCTCTCCTTTCCGTAGCCCCACTCTCCTCCAGCCGGATCCCCAGCCCTCTCCCTTCCGTAGCCCCACTCTCCCCCAGCCCAATCCCCAGCCCTCTCCTTTCCGTAGCCCCACTCTCCCCCAGCCGGATCCCCAGCCCTCTCCCTTCCGTAGACCCACTCTCCTCCAGCCGGATCCCCAGCCCTCTCCCTTCCGTAGCCCCACTCTCCCCTAGCCCTCTCCATTCCATTGTTCCACACTCCCTAGCCCTCTCCCTTTCTTGGCCCCACTCTCCCCCAGCCCAATCCCTAGCCCTCTCCCTTCCATTGCTCCACATTCCCCCAGCCCTCTCCCTTCCATTGCTCCACACTCCCCCAGCCCTCTCCCTTCCATTGCTCCACATTCCCCCAGCCCTCTCCCTTCCATTGCTCCACACTCCCCCAGCCCTGTCCCTTCCATACCCTCAGCCCTGCCCCTTCCATTGCTCCACATTCCCCCAGCCCTCTCCCTTCCATTGCTCCACAATCCCTCAGCCCACTCCCTGCTTAAGCCCCACTTTCCCTCAGCCCAATCCCCAGCCCTCTCCCTTCCGTAGCCCCACACTCCCCCAGCCCTCTCCCTGCTTAAGCCCCACTCTCCCCCAGCCCAATCCCCAGCCCTCTCCCTTCCGTAGCCCCACACTCCCCAGCCCTCTCCCAGCCCCCTCAGCTGTCCCCTGCCTGGACTGTGCTTGTAACCTGGGGGTGGTGGAAGTGGAGGTGGTAGTTCAAGCTGGGGCTCTGTTGCAGAGTGGGTCTGTTTGTCTGTCTGGTTGGCTGTAGAGGGACTGTCTGTCTGCCTGTTTGGCTGTAGTGGGACTGTCTGTCTGTAATGTAGTGTAGAGGGACTGTCTGTCTATAGTGTAGTGTAGAGGGAGTGTCTGTCTGTAATGTAGAGGGACTGTATGTCTGTAGCGTAGAGGGACTGTCTGTCTGTAGTGTAGAGGGAGTGTCTCTGTAGTGTGGAGGGACTGTCTGTCTATAGTGTAGTGTAGAGGGAGTGTCTGTCTGTAATGTAGAGAGACTGTCTGTCTGTAGTGTAGTGTAGAGGGACTGTCTGTCTGTAGTGTAGAGGGAGTGTCTCTGTTGTGTGGAGGGACAGTCTGTCTATAGTGTAGTGTAGAGGGAGTGTCTGTCTGTAATGTAGAGGGACTGTCTGTCTGTAGTGTAGAGGGACTGTCTGTCTGTAGTGTAGAGGGAGTGTCTCTGTAGTGTGGAGGGACTGTCTGTCTGTAGTGTAGTGTAGAGGGAGTGTCTGTCTGTAGTGTAGAGGGAGTGTCTGTCTGTAGTGTAGAGGGAGTGTCTGTCTGTAGTGTAGAGGGAGTGTCTCTGTAGTGTAGAGGGACTGTCTGTCTGTAGTGTGGAGGGACTGTCTGTCTGTAGTGTAGAGGGACTGTCTGTCTGTCTGTCTTTCTGCTGATTTCTTCAGTAGGTCTCCTGAGCCTTTCCTAGGCACGACTCTGTGATTGGCTCAGCTTCAGTGGGCAAACACAGAACTGGTGTGTGTGTGTGTTTGTGTGTGTGTGTGTGTGGTGTGTTGTGTTGTGTGTGTATGTGTGGTGTGTTGTGTGTGCGTACTGCAGAGCCTATGTATCCCCTAATGGGAACCCCTCTTTTATTCAGTAGGGCCTCTGAGCGACTGGCTTATCCCATGCCTCTATCCAGGCTTTAACAAGGTAGAGACACCTGAGCTCTGCTCATTACCAGGACTGAGCTGCACATTGATGGGCTCTGCCTCCCTGTCCGCTTTGTTTTCAAGCAGGAATAGAGGAAGGGAAGGAGCATAGCCAAACAGGAGTGGAGGTGCAGCAGACTAACACAAATTCTCACAGTAAAAACGAAAAAGTAAGCTACTGGATATACAGTATAGTACAGAACACAACCCAGTAATACAGTATAGTATAGAATACAACCCAGTAATACAGTATAGTATAGAACACAACCCAGTAATACAGTATAGTATAGAACACAACCCAGTAATACAGTATAGTATAGAACACAACCCAGTAATACAGTATAGTATAGAACACAACCCAGTAATATAGTATAGTATAGAACACAACCCAGTAATACAGTATAGTATAGAACACAGCCCAGTAATAGAGTATAGTATAGAACACAACCCAGTAATACAGTATAGTATAGAACACAACCCATTAATACAGTATAGTATAGAACACAGCCCAGTAATACAGTATAGTATAGAACACAACCCAGTAATACAGTATAGTATAGAACACAACCCAGTAATACAATATAGTATATAACACAACCCAGTAATACAGTATAGTATAGTATAGGACACAACCCATTAATACAGTATAGTATAGAACACAGCCCAGTAATAGAGTATAGTATAGAACACAACCCAGTAATACAGTATAGTATAGAACACAACCCAGTAATATAGTATAGTATAGAACACAACCCAGTAATACAGTATAGTATAGAACACAGCCCAGTAATAGAGTATAGTATAGAACACAACCCAGTAATACAGTATAGTATAGAACACAACCCATTAATACAGTATAGTATAGAACACAGCCCAGTAATACAGTATAGTATAGAACACAACCCAGTAATACAGTATAGTATAGAACACAACCCAGTAATACAATATAGTATATAACACAACCCAGTAATACAGTATAGTATAGGACACAACCCATTAATACAGTATAGTATAGAACACAGCCCAGTAATAGAGTATAGTATAGAACACAACCCGGTAATACAATATAGTATAGAACACAACCCAGTAATACAATATAGTATAGAACACAACCCAGTAATACAGTATAGTATAGTATAGAACACAACCCATTAATACAGTATAGTATAGAACACAGCCCAGTAATAGAGTATAGTATAGAACACAACCCGGTAATACAATATAGTATAGAACACAACCCAGTAATATAGTATAGTATAGAACACAACCCATTAATACAGTATAGTATAGAACACAGCCCAGTAATACAGTATAGAATAGAACACAACCCGGTAATACAATATAGAATAGAACACAACCCAGTAATACAGTATAGTATAGAACACAACCCAGTAATACAGTATAGTATAGAACACAACCCAGTAATACAGTATAGTATAGAACACAACCCAGTAATACAATATAGTATAGAACACAACCCAGTAATACAGTATAGTATAGTATAATATAGAACACAACCCAGTAATACAGTATAGTATAGAACACAACCCAGTAATACAATATAGTATAGAACACAACCCAGTAATACAGTATAGTATAGAACACAACCCAGTAATACAATATAGTATAGAACACAACCCAGTAATACAGTATAGTATAGAACACAACCCAGTAATACAATATAGTATAGAACACAACCCAGTAATACAGTATAGTATAGAACACAACCCAGTAATACAGTATAGTATAGAACACAGCCCAGTAATACAGTATAGTATAGAACACAGCCCAGTAATACAGTATAGAATAGAACACAACCCGGTAATACAATATAGTATAGAACACAACCCAGTAATACAGTATAGTATAGAACACAACCCAGTAATACAGTATAGTATAGAACACAACCCAGTAATACAATATAGTATAGAACACAACCCAGTAATACAGTATAGTATAGTATAATATAGAACACAACCCAGTAATACAGTATAGTATAGTATAATATAGAACACAACCCAGTAATACAGTATAGTATAGAACACAACCCAGTAATACAATATAGTATAGAACACAACCCAGTAATACAGTATAGTATAGAACACAACCCAGTAATACAGTATAGTATAGAACACAACCCAGTAATACAGTATAGTATAGAACACAACCCAGTAATACAGTATAGTATAGAACACAACCCAGTAATACAGTATAGGATAGAACACAACCCAGTAATACAGTATAGTATAGTATAATATAGAACACAACCCAGTAATACAGTATAGTATAGTATAATATAGAACACAACCCAGTAATACAGTATAGTATAGTATAGAACACAACCCAGTAACAGGCCTTCAACTCACATATGGATATAAAGCAGTGGTATTCAAAGTCAGGTTCATGACCCCTAGTGGGGGAATTGCAGTTGGGTCGACAAATAAAACGATTTAAAAAAAATTAGAAGTACAAATGATTTTACTGCCTTGCTCAAGGGAAGAACGGCACATTTTTACACAAGCAACATTTTGGTTACTGTCCCAAAGCTTTAACCGCTAGGCTACCTGCTGCCCTCCTAGAAAATGGACAGGCTTTAAAGTTTTGTCATTAGATATGTGGTGGGGGGGGAAATGGGTTCCCCAGAAATTATGGCGAAAAAAATGGGGTCCCTGCGTAAAAAAGTTGAAATACCACTGACATAAAGCTATTGAACCCATATCAACTCACTCTCCTAACTCTTAAATAAAGGGTGCAGGCAGACAGCCAATCACCTTAGCAAACTGCCTCAGGCACACACCTCCACTTTCAACATCCAAGGAGAGACGCAATGACAGGAACGTTACAAAGAAACATATCAACACCCCGTAGCCCAGCCGACAGGCCTCTAACCTTTAACCCTGAAGGTGAAGGAGCACACAGAGGACAAATGGGAGTTCATAACTTCCCAGGACATGACCTTAACGACCTCCATTTTACTGTTACCCCCTGACTGACTGTCTGTGGTTCATTAACTGCATCACAGATAAACAGAGAACAAATGCGCCAGGGTCAGTCCACCACCACTTCGTACTGTAGGGAGTCCTGGGAGGGTCAGGGGGATGTGGGTTCCTTCCTGGGAGGGGCAGGGGGATGTGGGTTCCTTCCTGGGAGGGGCAGGGGGTTGTGCATTTCAGTCTGGGAGGGTCAGTGGTCAGGGGGATGTGGGTTCCTTCCTGGGAGGGTCAAAGGATTGTGCGTTTCAGTTTGTAAGGGTTAGTGGGGGCTCCAGTTCCACAGATGCCTGAGTTCCTGCCCCCCTACTGCTCCCTGGCAAGACAAGCGGCAGAGGGAAACCTATTGATTAGTCCTGGGGCTGCTGAGTTAGTTAGGGAGATTTCAAAGGGGGGAGTGAATCCCACAGCTGCTAACCTGCAGGCTCCTCCATATCAATCACATGCTGAGAAGAAGAGGGAGGACGGGGGATGAGGAGGAGGGGTGCTAGATACCGGGGATGAAGCTAGAGCTGAGCTGGGCTTATCTGCAGGAGCCATTCTCCCCAGGGCCGGATTTGGGAGCACCTACCTCCAGGGGGCCTTTCCTGCGATTAAAAACATTTTGCCATGGGACAGAGAGAAAATGTTGCAGTTTTATCATGAGGCTAAGAGAAAATGTTGCAGTTTTATCATGAGGCTAAGAGGAAATGTTGCAGTTTTATCATGAGGCTAAGAGGAAATGTTGCAGTTTTATCATGAGGCTAAGAGGAAATGTTGCAGTTTTATCATGAGGCTAAGAGGAATTGTTGCAGTTTTATCATGAGGCTAAGAGGAAATGTTGCAGTTTTATCATGAGGCTAAGAGGAAATGTTGCAGTTTTATCATGAGGCTAAGAGAAAATGTTGCAGTTTTATCATGAGGCTAAGAGAAAATGTAGCAGTTTTATCATGAGGCTAAGAAAAAATGTTGCAGTTTTATCATGAGGCTAAGAGAAAATGTTGCAGTTTTATCATGAGGCTAAGAGAAAATGTTGCAGTTTTATCATGAGGCTAAGAGAAAATGTTGCAGTTTTATCATGAGGCTAAGAGAAAATGTTGCAGTTTTATCATGAGGCTAAGAGGAAATGTTGCAGTTTTATCATGAGGCTAAGAGAAAATGTTGCAGTTTTATCATGAGGCTAAGAGAAAATGTTGCAGTTTTCAAGTGAATTTCCTGCAATTCTACACATTTTGCCATGACTTCTGTCATGTTCATATGTTATTTGAGGGGCCCCGACCTCCAGCGTTGGGGGTAGGGGGACGTGCCTGTTCGTAAATCCGTCCCTCATTCTCCCCCATTGGTCTATTGACCCATCTGATAGGTTTGGAGGAAGTGGTCCTCAAGGTGTTTGTTGCTTTGTACCTGAGGCATCGATTCAGATGTGACTTATTTCAACAATATTACCTGTTCATTTTCTAAACGAATACAGTGGGAGACTATTTAGAAATGAAGGGAAATCAAAGAACCTCAGCGCCAGCTGGTTGCCGTCCTGTCTCCTCCCTCTCTCCCTGCCTCCACACACGCCTCCCGCATGACTGCTGTGTGATTCAGCGGCTGAGACAGAATGATGGATTGACTACTATCGCGTTTGTTGACACTGTTGTAGGCCGGGCCGTGCTCCGTGTACGCTGAACGCTTTGAGCCAGCCTATAGGAGGGAGACAGCAGCTGGTTCAACTCGACACAAAGAGGCCAGTGACACTCAGAGAGACAACCGTCAGGGTGATTGACCCTTCAGACGTTACACAGGCACCATTGACATTCCTCCACTAACTTGAATGCAAAGCATCTATACTGAATCCCAACCTGGATCCTGTGTGTTTCTGCCGTCAGTTGTTCACAGACTGCTGCCTGTCCACTCTGGCTGCCAGACAGCTGAGGTGGGCTCTGCTTTAGCAAGCTCCCAGGCCTTCCCTTCTACAGACCACGGTCAGCAGCCAGCCTTTGTTGCCTGCATCGGATCAATTTCTGGAGCTCGGTGAATTGGAGCCGCATGTTTCACATTCCGGGGACGAAAGGTTGCTACTTGCTACTGAACAAAGAGCCCTTTTGTAAACGTTGAGATCTTTCTGCAAACTTAAGAGGAGCGGTGCATATTTCCGTTGTTAACGTTGTTAACGTTGTTAGCCTGAAAGAAAACTCAATCAAATGAGTTTTTGCATGTCTGCATGCCTTAGATCAGCTGTACTGTATACTCATTTACACTGTGTGACCTGGGGAAACTGAATCCTATAGACTGTGTGATCTGGGTAACTGAATCATATAGACAGTGTGATCTGGGTAACTGAATCATATAGACTGTGTTACCTGGGGAAACTGAATCATATAGACTGTGTGACCTGGGTAACTGAATCATATAGACTGTGTGTTACCTGGGTAACTGAATCATATAGACTGTGTGATCTGGGTAACTGAATCATATAGACTGTGTTACCTGGGTAACTGAATCATATAGACTGTGTGTTACCTGGGTAACTGAATCATATAGACTGTGTGATCTGGGTAACTGAATCATATAGACTGTGTTACCTGGGTAACTGAATCATATAGACTGTGTTACCTGGGTAACTGAATCATATAGACAGTGTGATCTGGGTAACTGAATCATATAGACTGTGTGTTACCTGGGTAACTGAATCATATAGACTGTGTGACCTGGGTAACTGAATCATATAGACTGTGTGACCTGGGTAACTGAATCATATAGACTGTGTGATCTGGGTAACTGAATCATATAGACTGTGTTACCTGGGTAACTGAATCATATAGACTGTGTGACCTGGGTAACTGAATCATATAGACTGTGTTACCTGGGTAACTGAATCATATAGACTGTGTGACCTGGGGAAACTGAATCCTATAGACTGTGTGATCTGGGTAACTGAATCATATAGACTGTGTTACCTGGGGAAACTGAATCATATAGACTGTGTGACCTGGGTAACTGAATCACATAGACTGTGTGATCTGGGTAACTGAATCATATAGACTGTGTGATCTGGGTAACTGAATCATATAGACTGTGTGATCTGGGTAACTGAATCATATAGACAGTGTGATCTGGGTAACTGAATCATATAGACTGTGTTACCTGGGTAACTGAATCATATAGACTGTGTGACCTGGGTAACTGAATCATATATACTGTGTTACCTGGGTAACTGAATCATATAGACTGTGTGACCTGGGGAAACTGAATCCTATAGACTGTGTGATCTGGGTAACTGAATCATATAGACTGTGTTACCTGGGGAAACTGAATCATATAGACTGTGTGACCTGGGTAACTGAATCACATAGACTGTGTGATCTGGGTAACTGAATCATATAGACTGTGTGACCTGGGGAAACTGAATCACATAGACTGTGTGATCTGGGTAACTGAATCCTATAGACTGTGTGATCTGGGTAACTGAATCATATAGACTGTGTTACCTGGGGAAACTGAATCATATAGACTGTGTGACCTGGGTAACTGAATCACATAGACTGTGTGATCTGGGTAACTGAATCACATAGACTGTGTGTTACCTGGGTAACTGAATCATATAGACAGTGTTACCTGGGGAAACTGAATCATATAGACTGTGTTACCTGGGTAACTGAATCATATAGACTGTGTGACCTGGGTAACTGAATCATATAGACTGTGTTACCTGGGTAACTGAATCATATAGACTGTGTGACCTGGGGAAACTGAATCCTATAGACTGTGTGATCTGGGTAACTGAATCATATAGACTGTGTTACCTGGGGAAACTGAATCATATAGACTGTGTGACCTGGGTAACTGAATCACATAGACTGTGTGATCTGGGTAACTGAATCATATAGACTGTGTTACCTGGGGAAACTGAATCATATAGACTGTGTGACCTGGGTAACTGAATCACATAGACTGTGTGATCTGGGTAACTGAATCACATAGACTGTGTGATCTGGGTAACTGAATCACATAGACTGTGTGTTACCTGGGTAACTGAATCATATAGACAGTGTTACCTGGGGAAACTGAATCATATAGACTGTGTTACCTGGGTAACTGAATCATATAGACTGTGTGACCTGGGTAACTGAATCATATAGACTGTGTGACCTGGGTAACTGAATCATATAGACTGTGTGACCTGGGGTAACTCACATACAAGGTACTGTGTATCATTCAGAACTCAGATTGTCTTAAACTCTCTTTGTCTCTCTCTCTCTCTCTCCCTCTCTCTCGCTCCCTCTCGCTCTCTCTCTCGCTCTCTCGCTCTCTCTCTCTCTCTCTCTCTCTCTCTCTCTCTCTCTGTTGTTCTTCACCTCTCACATTGACACACACTCCTTGCATTAGGGCCTTTTTCTTAAGTGGCATGCTTGAGGTTGATGGGATTCACAGGTCTGGCAGCAGGACTTGAGGTTGATGGGATTCAGAGGTCTGGCAGCAGGACTAACTGTGGAATGAATGGTTCAGATGGAGCTGAACTGTTGTGGTACACACAGGGCTCCACTCAGTTGTCAGCTCAGCTGGCACCCTATTCCCTATGAAGTGCACTCAGCAAATGGGGTGCCATTTGGGACGCACACTAAGACTTAGAGCTCTGTGGTCAGGCCTCTCTCTCTCTGCCTCATCTGTCACTCTGAGGGCTGAAGAGAGAGACAGGGAGCATGTGTCAGCAGCTGCCTACTCCCCCAATGTGTGTCTGTCTGTCTGTCTGTCTGTCTGTCTGTCTGTCTGTCTGTCTGTGAGAGATATTGAAAAATAGAGATTAAGGGAGCAAGAGAAAAGGAGAGAGACAGAGAAGGAGAGAGAGAAGAGAACAAAAGAGGCAGAACAGTGGGTGGGTGTCTTCCTTCCTCTCAGATTAAAATGTCCTGAGGGGAACAAGGACGGAGCAGAAACTAATGAGGTGATAGTCAACAGGACTTTGTCCACTGTGGAACTTCCTCTCTCTGTGTGTGTTTGTGTGTGTGTGTGTGTGTGTGTGTGTTTGTGTGTGTGTGTGTGTGTGTGCGTGCGTGTGTGTGCGTGCTGCGTTCTATCAGCTGGGCACCAGGAGATGTCCTCACAGAGGTTCAGATCCAGCTGGGATGAAACAGACACATAGCAGCATCCTCCTATAACACTTCCATAAGAGAGCTATTTATGGCTGAGGAAAACACCCAAATACACTCCACTGATTGTCCTGGGATAGCCACAAACTTATTGTAAGGTTTTGAATCTGTCTTCTATAGAACTACATGACCCTTAGCAGCAACCCCATCCTCTATAAAATAACATTGAAAATCGCCCCCAGATTTCATGTGGAGGGAGGGTTTGTCACTATTCTGAATGTTGCCCCCAGATTTCCTGTGGAGGGAGGGTTTGTCACTATTCTGAATGTTGCCCCCAGATTTCCTGTGGAGGGAGGGTTTGTCACTATTCTGAATGTTGCCCCCAGATTTCATGTGGAGGGAGGGTTTGTCACTATTCTGAATGTTGCCCCCAGATTTCCTGTGGAGGGAGGGTTTGTCACTATTCTGAATGTTGCCCCCAGATTTCATGTGGAGGGAGGGTTTGTCAGCATTCTGAATGTTGCCCCCAGATTTCCTGTGGAGGGAGGGTTTGTCAGCATTCTGAATGTTGCCCCCAGATTTCATGTGGAGGGAGGGTTTGTCAGTATTCTGAATGTTGCCCCCAGATTTCCTGTGGAGGGAGGGTTTGTCAGCATTCTGAATGTTGCCCCCAGATTTCCTGTGGAGGGAGGGTTTGTCAGTATTCTGAATGTTGCCTCCAGATTTCCTGTGGAGGGAGGGTTTGTCAGCATTCTGAATGTTGCCCCCAGATTTCCTGTGGAGGGAGGGTTTGTCACTATTCTGAATGTTGCCCCCAGATTTCCTGTGGAGGGAGGGTTTGTCAGTATTCTGAATGTTGCCCCCAGATATCCTGTGGAGGGAGGGTTTGTCAGTATTCTGAATGTTGCCCCCAGATTTCCTGTGGAGGGAGGGTTTGTCAGTATTCTGAATGTTGCCCCCAGATATCCTGTGGAGGGAGGGTTTGTCAGTATTCTGAATGTTGCCCCCAGATATCCTGTGGAGGGAGGGTTTGTCAGCATTCTGAATGTCTGGATGTGGACTTATAGGACACTAAATATGTGAAACATATCCTTCTGCGTTCCTCTCCGTTGAGGACTGAGCAGCAAGCTCAGCAAGCTACCCCATCCTCAACATCCTCTAACTGATCCTTACCCCATCCTCAACATCCTCTAACTGATCCTTACCCCATCCTCCACATCCTCTAACTGATCCTTACCCCATCCTCCACATCCTCTAACTGATCCTTACCCCATCCTCCACATCCTCTAACTGATCCTTACCCCATCCTCCACATCCTCTAACTGATCCTTACCCCATCCTCCACATCCTCTAACTGATCCTTACCCCATCCTCAACATCCTCTAACTGATCCTTACCCCATCCTCAACATCCTCTAACTGATCCTTACCCCATCCTCCACATCCTCTAACTGATCCTTACCCCATCCTCCACATCCTCTAACTGATCCTTACCCCATCCTCCACATCCTCTAACTGATCCTTACCCCATCCTCCACATCCTCTAACTGATCCTTACCCCATCCTCCACATCCTCTAACTGATGCTTACCCCATCCTCCACATCCTCTAACTGATCCTTACCCCATCCTCCACATCCTCTAACTGATCCTTACCCCATCCTCAACATCCTCTAACTGATCCTTACCCCATCCTCCACATCCTCTAACTGATCCTTACCTCCATACTCAACATCCTCTAACTGATCCTTACCCCATCCTCAACATCCTCTAACTGATCCTTACCCCATCCTCCACATCCTCTAACTGATCCTTACCCCCATCCTCAACATCCTCTAACTGATCCTTACCCCATCCTCCACATCCTCTAACTGATCCTTACCCCCATCCTCAACATCCTCTAACTGATCCTTACCCCATCCTCAACATCCTCTAACTGATCCTTACCCCATCCTCAACATCCTCTAACTGATCCTTACCCCCATCCTCAACATCCTCTAACTGATCCTTACCCCCATCCTCAACATCCTCTAACTGATCCTTACCCCATCCTCAACATCCTCTAACTGATCCTTACCCCATCCTCCACATCCTCTAACTGATCCTTACCCCCATCCTCAACATCCTCTAACTGATCCTTACCCCATCCTCCACATCCTCTAACTGATCCTTACCCCATCCTCAACATCCTCTAACTGATCCTTACCCCCATCCTCAACATCCTCTAACTGATCCTTACCCCCATCCTCAACATCCTCTAACTGATCCTTACCCCCATCCTCAACATCCTCTAACTGATCCTTACCCCCATCCTCAACATCCTCTAACTGATCCTTACCCCCATCCTCAACATCCTCTAACTGATCCTTACCCCCATCCTCAGCATCCTCTAATTGATCCTTACCCCCATCCTCAACATCCTCTAACTGATCCTTACCCCATCCTCCACATCCTCTAACTGATCCTTACCCCCATCCTCAACATCCTCTAACTGATCCTTACCCCCATCCTCAACATCCTCTAACTGATCCTTACCCCATCCTCCACATCCTCTAACTGATCCTTACCCCCATCCTCAACATCCTCTAACTGATCCTTACCCCATCCTCAACATCCTCTAACTGATCCTTACCCCCATCCTCAACATCCTCTAACTGATCCTTACCCCCATCCTCAACATCCTCTAACTGATCCTTACCTCCATACTCAACATCCTCTAACTGATCCTTACCCCCATCCTCAACATCCTCTAACTGATCCTTACCCCCATCCTCAACATCCTCTAACTGATCCTTACCCCCATCCTCAACATCCTCTAACTGATCCTTACCCCATCCTCCACATCCTCTAACTGATCCTTACCCCCATCCTCCACATCCTCTAACTGATCCTTACCCCCATCCTCAATTTCCTCTAACTGATCCTTACCCCCATCCTCAACATCCTCTAACTGATCCTTACCCCATCCTCCACATCCTCTAACTGATCCTTACCCCCATCCTCCACATCCTCTAACTGATCCTTACCCCCATCCTCAATATCCTCTAACTGATCCTTACCCCCATCCTCAACATCCTCTAACTGATCCTTACCCCCATCCTCAACATCCTCTAACTGATCCTTACCCCCATCCTCAACATCCTCTAACTGATCCTTACCTCCATACTCAACATCCTCTAACTGATCCTTACCCCATCCTCAACATCCTCTAACTGATCCTTACCCCCATCCTCAACATCCTCTAACTGATCCTTACCCCATCCTCCACATCCTCTAACTGATCCTTACCCCCATCCTCCACATCCTCTAACTGATCCTTACCCCCATCCTCAACATCCTCTAACTGATCCTTACCCCCATCCTCAACATCCTCTAACTGATCCTTACCCCATCCTCAACATCCTCTAACTGATCCTTACCCCCATCCTCAACATCCTCTAACTGATCCTTACCCCCATCCTCAACATCCTCTAACTGATCCTTACCCCCATCCTCAACATCCTCTAACTGATCCTTACCCCCATCCTCAACATCCTCTAACTGATCCTTACCCCATCCTCAACATCCTCTAACTGATCCTTACCCCCATCCTCAACATCCTCTAACTGATCCTTACCCCATCCTCTAACTGATCCTTACCCCCATCCTCAACATCCTCTAACTGATCCTTACCCCATCCTCCACATCCTCTAACTGATCCTTACCCCCATCCTCAACATCCTCTAACTGATCCTTACCCCATCCTCCACATCCTCTAACTGATCCTTACCCCCATCCTCAACATCCTCTAACTGATCCTTACCCCCATCCTCAACATCCTCTAACTGATCCTTACCCCAATCCTCAACATCCTCTAACTGATCCTTACCCCCATCCTCAACATCCTCTAACTGATCCTTACCCCCATCCTCAACATCCTCTAACTGATCCTTACCCCAATCCTCAACATCCTCTAACTGATCCTTACCCCATCCTCAACATCCTCTAACTGATCCTTACCCCCATCCTCCACATCCTCTAACTGATCCTTACCCCCATCCTCAACATCCTCTAACTGATCCTTACCCCATCCTCAACATCCTCTAACTGATCCTTACCCCATCCTCAACATCCTCTAACTGATCCTTACCCCATCCTCAACATCCTCTAACTGATCCTTACCCCATCCTCAACATCCTCTAACTGATCCTTACCCCATCCTCCACATCCTCTAACTGATCCTTACCCCCATCCTCAACATCCTCTAACTGATCCTTACCCCCATCCTCAACATCCTCTAACTGATCCTTACCCCATCCTCAACATCCTCTAACTGATCCTTACCCCCATCCTCAACATCCTCTAACTGATCCTTACCCCATCCTCAACATCCTCTAACTGATCCTTACCCCATCCTCAACATCCTCTAACTGATCCTTACCCCATCCTCAACATCCTCTAACTGATCCTTACCCCCATCCTCAACATCCTCTAACTGATCCTTACCCCATCCTCAACATCCTCTAACTGATCCTTACCCCCATCCTCAACATCCTCTAACTGATCCTTACCCCATCCTCAACATCCTCTAATTGATCCTTACCCCCATCCTCAACATCCTCTAACTGATCCTTACCCCATCCTCAACATTCTCTAACTGATCCTTACCCCCATACTCAACATCCTCTAACTGATCCTTACCCCCATCCTCCACATCCTCTAACTGATCCTTACCCCCATCCTCAACATCCTCTAACTGATCCTTACCCCATCCTCAACATCCTCTAATTGATCCTTACCCCCATCCTCAACATCCTCTAACTGATCCTTACCCCATCCTCCACATCCTCTAACTGATCCTTACCCCCATCCTCAACATCCTCTAACTGATCCTTACCCCATCCTCAACATCCTCTAACTGATCCTTACCCCATCCTCAACATCCTCTAACTGATCCTTACCCCCATCCTCAACATCCTCTAACTGATCCTTACCCCCATCCTCAACATCCTCTAACTGATCCTTACCCCCATCCTCAACATCCTCTAACTGATCCTTACCCCCATCCTCAACATCCTCTAACTGATCCTTACCCCCATCCTCAACATCCTCTAACTGATCCTTACCCCCATCCTCAACATCCTCTAACTGATCCTTACCCCATCCTCAACATCCTCTAACTGATCCTTACCCCATCCTCAACATCCTCTAATTGATCCTTACCCCCATCCTCAACATCCTCTAACTGATCCTTACCCCATCCTCAACATCCTCTAACTGATCCTTACCCCCATCCTCAACATCCTCTAACTGATCCTTACCCCCATCCTCTAACTGATCCTTACCCCCATCCTCAACATCCTCTAACTGATCCTTACCCCCATACTCAACATCCTCTAATTGATCCTTACCCCCATCCTCAACATCCTCTAACTGATCCTTACCCCCATCCTCAACATCCTCTAACTGATCCTTACCCCCATCCTCAACATCCAACATCCAACCAAACACAGTGTTTTTATGATCAGCCCTATTACGGCCATCTTTGCAGTAGCTATAGAGA